>NC_061112.1:14287168-14376751 GCF_002878395.1 Capsicum annuum | reverse complement strand
ACTTACCGACTTCATTCTTGAACAACCCATCTATATGCCATCCTTAATTCCTAGCTTCAATAATCATCATCAAAGACTGACACTCTCATTTGCAACCATATCTACATCTCTAATCACATAATCATAGCCTACCAAGATCACACTTCTATACTTATATTTTTCCCAAACCATGAGAATAAAATCATACTAAAAAGACTCAACATCTTCAATCATAGCTCCTTAACTTAGCTATCAAGAACAACATAAATTATCTAACTAGCCTTTGTCCACCTAGCAACTCGACATTACTACTAACCACACAATATATAATAATCCTCAAAAAATAATACAGCCCCATAGCACCTTGGGCACACCTCTACACCATACTTAATTACGAACACATGATCTTGTACTCTTGCATACACTGTTCAGGCCTACTAGATCATCTCCATATAACTAGCATCAACAATCGAACCATCAACTGTTCAAACTTAATGTCTAGAGCTAAACATGATTTACAACCCAATCTCACACACAATTTTTACTTTAAAACTATAGAACATAGCATTAAGAAAAACTAGTACACAATGACAATCGATCATAATCATATGACCTATCTTATTCATAATCTGTTAATGCATCCTCCTTCTTCACATCATTACTATTTACCCATCTTCACACCTAAATTATTTTCATAACTCTATAAATTTCAACTAAACTTTCTCTTGTAATTTAGGAAAGCCTAAATTAACAATACTCAACCACCACTTCCATCAAAACCTATACTTTTCTAGCACAACAAATACCATCAATAACTCTTTTCATACTTCAAGCAAACAACAATCCACCTTAACTAATAATCTCCTTCTCTAACTTCACTAAACTAACAAACAAGGGTATATCACTTCATTACAAATTCAATCATAAGTAAAAATTCAGCTTTACATATTCAATAAATCGCCCTTACCACCATTCTTGCCACTACACTTTTAAACCACAAGTTCAACTAACACAAGATTTTCAACTAAACGTTACTACTTCTGTCACTAAACAAAAACCCATATTTTAAACTAACACCAAAACAACAAGATAAACAACAAGTTGCTAGTGAATCGAAATAGGCCTCACACAGCTTCACTAGACTTTGATTTTGTATTTTGAACAAGAAAATTAGATGAATAACAAAGTAACTATGCTAGTGAATCAAAATAGGCCTCACATGGCTTCACTAGACTTTGATTTTTCACAAATATAATGATAACAAGTTTACATAATATAAGAGATAGAAACTGACACACAACATTCAACGATCTAAGATACACCTTACTCTGTCTTAATTAAATAACTCATAAGAACAAGGGTATAACTTTAAATCTGAGGGACTTATAACATACTAGAAGGCTCCTCTCAAGCTGCTTTATGAAACTTCTGAAACTTCTGCTAGCAATTATAAAAGCATTATCTGGGGAGGAACTGGAACTCACCAAACATGTTACTTCAAGAACATAGATAGAGAAGTATAGATTATCATTATAGATTATGAGGAGAAATTTGAAAGCACATCTGACTCATGCTTTGTGCACGATTTCTACAAGCCTGATAAAACACTTTAATTTTCAGAATTCAAAAGTACTGACAGGATACTTTCTAGCTCTCTTACAGTCCCATAACTATCTATGGAGAATGAAGCTCAACTGTTTTTGATACCTTCGAAATGAGGCAGAGTTGGCCAGAATAGAGTAAGATAAGAATTTATATAAGTTTCTTGGAGAACCTTTTTATGGCACGGTCCTAGACTTGAAAGAAGGGAAATATTTCCTAAATGCCCTGTAGCCTCTCAAAGAAAAGTACAGATGTCTCCGTACCATTCCACAAGACTCTACTAGACATGGCTTCATAGACACCCTAGGATACTTGAACTCTGTGCTCTGATACCAAATTTGTAACTCCCCAAAATTGGGTCTCGAGACATCACACGGTGCTTAGGGTCACAAGTGACCCCAAGCTAACCTTTCTACTGGCATATATCATAAGCAACTGAATAAGAAGTACAAATATATATATACAAATCTGCAGAAAATAACTTTTTGAATTTGATTAATACAATACTGAATTTACAAGATTACAACTCTGCTTTTACAACCAAAACTGAAATGAAATACATCAACTTCTACTAACTGTCTATGAAGCCTCTACTAGTACTGACTGTAGGTAGCCGGTTCATGACTCCCAACTATCCCAACTTAATATGATTGAATAAAGAAAATACAACATTATTAGTTCTGCATAACTGACCTAAGCCCTTGATCAAAAGTACTCATCACCTACTGACTGGATACCATGAACTGACTGGATCTAAAGATATACACTATACCTTGTAACTATATTCCGAGAAAATGTAGCCCACATAAGAATATGTGGGTCTGTACCATGAAAACGTATCGAGCATATGGTGGTGCAATGCATATATAAAATAATATCTTAATATCATCATGATTTATAAAAATTATGCATGCTGATATAAATGACTCACTTAGCTCAAATTAAAATCATCATAATCATAAAAGAGTAAATCATATCGGGTGAAACATGTGAGTCATCATAATAAATCTTAATTCACTTCCATCTCGATTCCAAATCATCAAAGAAATCAAATCTCATAACAATTCTCTTTGGAATATATGTTTATTAAATCTTTCAAAAATAATGACTTTCTCAAACTCAGGCTTTCAAACAAATATATTTTCATCTCAGATAGAAGAATAAGACTTTTCATATTATACAGGAGAATACACACACACACATTGAGAGTCTCTTACAATTGATATAAACCATGTGAGCTACATGGAGTCCAACGTCTAACCCACATTGGGGAGAGCTATTCTATCCTTGTCATCAGAGTAGGACCTTAAATCATCAATCCAAACACTAGTGATCACTATATAAATCAGGCTTAGGATCATATCCTATGGGGGCACGTAGTTTTAGGGAAGTACCAAAATAGCTATACCTCCTGCTCGGTGCTAAAGACTACTCCCGAACTTAGCTCAGATCTTTTCAAAAGAAAATCCACTAATAAATAGTTCAACAATTCACAACGGGAGCCATCTTGCTACCCTTTTCATAATAATCAATAAAAATGGATTTCTTTTCTCATCTCGGGTTTAAAAACCTCTTTTTACGACCAAAAGGTCAAAGCTTCTTCATCATCTCAAATCATTCAAACTCAAGGTGTTTATAACACATGATTTCTCAAAAACAACAATCTCAAATAGAGTTCAAGACTCATGTCTCAATATAACATTAAAACTTATCAAGATTAAAGCTTTACATCATAAACATATATAAATCCCTTCAAAATCTAGAAAATTCAGTTATAAGGCACAAAATATCATCATTCTCATATAATTCTGCTTCTAAAATATCAAAAATATCATAATCTCATGATAATCAATATAGGATATAAGTTCATGCTTCAAAATCGTAGTAAAATATATGAAATCCATAACTTCATAATAGAAAGTATTTTTGGGCACAAGAAAGAAAGAGTGTTCTTGTTGAAAAAACCTCACATACCTTAAACTTGAAACTTTGAATGACTTTTTGAATGACTTAATGCTATTCATGAACTTTTGGGTGTGACTCATAGCCTTCGTAACGGGGTCTCTAGCTATTGGGGTTTTTATGTTGAAACCCTAAAGGTTGATCTTGATGATTTTGAGAGAAATTAAACTTATTTTGATGTTATGGGAGTTTAATCCCGTGTTATAGACATATATAGAGGTGTTTTGGGCACTTGGAAGTGAGGTATGTGGCGCACAACCCATGGCAGACCGTAAGGTGTGCGTCACACACCTTATGAAAGACATTTATGTGTGCCTCACACTCCCAATCGCACACATTTGATTGTGCGGCACATTTGCCATCGCACACCCTTACTGTTTCTCACCAAAATAAGCGTAACTCTTCGCTCAGGTATCAAATTTTTGTGAAATTAATGTTGTTGGAAAGATAATTAAATTATCTACAATTTGATAGGTTTTGGGATGAAAAATTCCATGTATATTAACAGATATACACATTTGAACTTGACCCTTGTAGAATCTAATATCAAATGTTAGACAACTCAAATGATCTTAGCTCAACTTGGCTCTAAATGATTTATATGAACATTGCTGACCTCAAAGAGCACTTCACATACTAGAATAAAGATCATGAAATCTATATTCATGTGAGAATCACTTTAGTTAGAGCTTAGATGCATAGGAATGCTTGTTAGAATTTTAGCATGAAAATATAGGGTATTACAGGTATCCATTACGATTAGGCCGTGGTTCGGGTCGTGAAATTTTATGGACTTAATCATCAGCTATGTGGACTAAATTATCAACCAAAAGATCTTGTCATCAGTTACATACATAAAACTTTTGAAAATTAGAGGGTCCTACCTTTTAAAATAAGCCATTAGGTTTGTTTGCGTACTTATTTAAGTGATACAACTAGGCTGGTTTTAAGGGTGTACGTGATTGAGAATCCAATAGAGAATGAGAATTAGAGTGTAGAACAAGAACAACAAGATATGTTTGAAGATAAATAGGATGATCTAGACATAAATATTCTAGATGATGATGAGAGTAAAGATGAAGTGAAGGTGAAGGAGGATCAAACACCTACGCCCATTGTTGTGAACAATAGAGTGGGCAGTTCTAAATAAACACAATCAACCTATCTTCAAGATAATGAAATTAGTTTTTACAAAGGATTTCCAATCAATAACAAGGAAGAACTAGTTAATTCATTGAATATTGCTTTCTTGAAAAAAGATTTTAGACTAAAGAAGGTGATTAATTCTATTATTTTAGATGTGCTCATCTAGAGTGCAAGTGGTGGTTAAGGGCTATGAAGTTCTTAATTCTAAAAAATTCATCATTATAACTTATGAAAAGTATCACACATGTGATTTGGAGCATATTAAGAGCGATAACACTCATTCCACAATAAAGGTTATCGGTAAATACTTTAAAAATAAATTCCCCAATGGAAAAGGCCCTTCTACAAGAGATATGGACAGTCAAATTTGTACATAATTGAGTTGTAAGGTAAGTTATTGGAATAATGATAATGGAATGGATATTGTAAAGTCTTTGGTTAGAGGAACACATAAGCACGAGTATGCAGTGCATGATGCCTACCTTTATATGCTTGAGTCCATTAATCTCAGAAGGAAAACGATATTGCAGGTTGATGAAAATAGAAGGTTCAAGTACTTCTTTATAGCCTATGGTGCTTAGATTCTTGTTTTCCAACAATTGAGAAAATTCATAGTATAACACCTCGGGTTTTTGACCCTTGCAAAATTTCTTGGGTTTTGGACTTTCTGTGTAAGGTATAACTTAAGGGTACTAATCATACCCTTGTATGAGGTTTGGAGATGGATTACTTATATATTGGGTAGTAGGTTTGGCTTGGTTACTGTCCAAGATACGAATCAACATCCTACTAGTTGTATGGTTGGATACGAGGTGTATGATGACAAGTCATATAATGCTTGTTAGTTGGTCTTGTAGAAACTATCCAAGATATGGTTTAGGGTACAATTCATACCCTAAGGTACGAGTTGGTTTAATGCCCCTTAATATTCTAAGGTCGATTCAGCTCTTAGTTGCATGCTTAAGGGGTCCAAGGCTTGAAAATTTCACTAAGTCTTGATGAATTAGGAATTTTCAAGACTCTTAAACTTTATGAATTTTTTTTTGGTCTTCCTGACCCTAAAATGTTGGCTATTGAGTTAGTTCCTATTTAGGGAGGTTGGGACTTTTAGATGAGGTTTGGGATGTGTTTGGATGGCTAAAATATTGAAGCCTCACGTTAGTCCCGTGGCATGAGGGTGGCTCCACAAGTGAGGGGGTTCACAGAGCGGTGGCCGCTTGAACCAAGAAAGGGTCATGGGATGATAGCCGCTTGAAGCAAGAGTCATGGTGAACCAAGGGTGTCTTACTTAGCTTCTTAATTTAAGTGCTCAAGGGGAATTTAAGTCATTTTCCCTCAACCCACTTTATCCTTAAAATGATTTAGGACTTCCAAAAGGGAATTATTTGTCCTTTTCACTCCAAATTACTCTCAAGAAACCCTCTTCTTTCCCTAAGAAGAAAATCCAAATTCTTTCTCAAGAAATCAAGAGTTCAAGCTTCTAAGTTTAAGAAACCCTCAAGAAATCCTCATGAAACTAGCTATTATGGTATGTGGGGTTCTTATCCATGGGTCTGTTTCACCCATAGAGCCCAAAAACCTCTTCTTTGATTAAAATATGGGTTCTTGCTTTATTATGAAGTTGCATATGTTCAAGATGAGTTTAATTCATGTTTTTTCATAGTAGTTTGACTCAGTTCACGTGCTAGTATGATTCCATGGAAATTTAGGTTATCTCATATTTTAAGTTTTGATTTCCCATGTCATATTTAATCAAATTTCCTGTCATAATATCAAATTATGAATTTAGCCATGACATCATGTTGCTTTCTCACATTTTAAGACATTCTCATGTTCAAGTTCATGATTCGCACATGTTTGATGAAATGCTCATGTTTTGGGTCTTTGAACCATGATTCCATACTATAGTTTTAAAACTTCATTAACGTATTTTATGGTCATTCAGTCCTGGCGGGTTATGAACAATTGATACCTATTTGTTATAAATATTTTATACTTTCAAGCAATAATTTAGTTAAACCATGGATATTATTATCTTACTCTGTCAATATAATCATGATGAGCACCATCAGAAATAATGTTCAGTTAAACTTAGTCCAGTTTAGTTAGGAGTAGGATTTAGCACTGAGTAAAGGAAAGGATGTCGGCTCCCAATTATTTAGGTAGAGTCATAAGTAGCAGTCCCTAAGTTCCATAACTACATATCCTGTGTAGGATATGAGGGGTCACCATTCTGTTTAGGCTTGACACCCTGGACCTTCGGGACATAAGTTTAGTGGATCCACATAATCAATGTTAGTACCGGTGGCATGGTACTGACACCCTTCCAACGGGGTTACAAGTTGGACCCCAATTAGCTCATATTAGGGCATGTCATCAACATGATACATCTCACAATTTTAGTCGGCATTTAGTATGTCTTAAATTAGGTTTGTTTGACCAAAGCATATGGATATCCAGTTACACAAAATTCAGTCTTTTAGAATTCATATTATCTTAGAAACATGTTTATGCTTGGTCTTACATTCTTAGATATTACATATTCATGCATTCATGCTTAGTTATCTCATACATTTTAGCCAGTTCTCATCTTATATACCAATATATTAAAAGTACTGACCACATACTTTTATTTGTGCTATGTTGTCTTATAACATAGGTTCGAATGCCCAGTTTCCCTATTGTTCTTAGACATCTCAGCATTACTCAATAGCAGTAGTGACGAGCTCTCATCCATCAGGGACATGATATGTTTATCTCAGTTATTTTAGTATTTCCTTATGTTCAGTCAGTTAGAGTTATCTGGGGGTTTGTTCCATCAACTTCTCATGGTTTAGAGCATTTCAGGTAATCAGTTAGACAACCAGTTATTTCTTTCAGTATTATCAGTTGTTTTAGAAAGATAATGGGGTTTTTAGTATTATATTAGATATTTTAGGCATGTTTTAAACACATATTTCAATATTCAAATTTACAGTACCTTATCAATTTGTCTTCTACTCATGTATTATATTATTATTTTAATTAGTACTCGCAGTAGGTACCAGCTCATAGGTTAGATTAAGGTCACTTATGGCCGTAAACACCATTGTCGTGACTAGTAGGTAGCCTTGGGTCATGATAGTTGGGCTTGTGTTCTCGTATGTTGGTCAATAAAGGGGACCATGGTCAAGGGTTAGGTACAAGCTACGGTACCACTCGTACCCGAGGGTACGGGTTAGAGGGTTGGGTTGTACCCTTCTAGGAGTTGATTTTTAGCTTTTAAGTGAGGGTAGTTTAGACATTTCCCACCCGAAAATCCTTATGTACCCATATTATATAATCCTTAGTGGCCTTTCATAATACTTGTTAAAGGATCAAAATACTTTAAAATACTCTCTCAAACTCATTCTTGAAGATTAGAGGCTAGGGTTTCTACAAGTGTTTTTCAAAGGGCTCAAGGGTCAAGTTTCTCTCTGAAATCTTCTTGTATAAGGCATATAATCCTTCTCTCATTTTTAGTTCCAACTAAAGAAATTATTTAATGTGTTTTAAACATTGACTTATGAATCATAAATGGTGGTTTTGGAAACCTATGTTGAGGATTTTGATGTGTATTGTTGAATGTTGGTTTAAATTATGTTTTCATATATTTTTGGTGATGGTTTGGACATATGGGTAATTGTTGGTTGTGGTTTAACAAATGGGTCATGGGTAACCCATATTTTGATGATGTATGTTTGGGTTTTGGTCTTGGTAAATGTATGCCCTCAACATGTTTGATAAAATGCGTAAGAGAACATTTTTACTCTATTGTTGAGCTTTCATTGGAACTATTGCATGGTATGGTTTGTTAATGGAAACCTAAATGGATTGGTATGGTTTTACATATTTTAAATGGTTTGAATGGTATAAAGGTTTTGGAATGGTTTTAAATTGAATGAATGGTTTTGATTGGTTATATGCTAAAGCCTTGATGGCTATGAAATTGATTTGAATGAAAAACCTTGTGGGCTACCCGAGAATCCCCTAAGTGAATGAAATAATGTAATTTGTTTGAATGTTAAATGTCTTGTGGGGTACAAGGGAATCCCCCAAGAAAAGCTTAATGATGAAATACTTGTGGGGTCCACGGAAATCCCCCAAGTAAGCTTAATAATGATATACTTGGGGGGTACATAGGAATACCCAAGTTAACTTAATAATGTAACCTATGGGGTACATGGAAATCTCCTAAGGTTGGCTAAGGATATAACTTGCAAGCTAGAGTCGGTATGATAATACCACTTGTAAGAGCCTTGATTAAAAATAAATGGAATAATGGTTTGGTTGGATGGTAATGGTTTTAATTGGACAATAATGGCAGGGTGTGATAGGTAAGCGTGAAGGTGTGAGTCCAATGGATGGACACTAGAAACTTATGTTTGACGACTTAAGGATTGCGTATGGAAACCTTATACTTCAGGGGTATATATGAATCCCCTAACACTTATACATAGGTATCATAGAGAGAGAAGGGTACACAGGATTCCCTTACTTCTATGGTATCTCCGATTCATGCATCTATATGTATTGCGGCCTGTCGAAGGGGTGACACTGGATCCATATAGACCATGCGTGGTTCCAGGAAGGTTAAGCTACACATACCTAGGTTAATGGTTTTAAAGGCATGCTAAGCCTGGTTCCCTCTCCCGACATAGTTATATATATATGTATGGTTTGTATGCATATGGTTGGTTTATTTGGTTTCCTAAAGGTTGGCCTTATTTTATCCTTATCCTGAGTGCATGCTAGCATTCACCTGCTAACACATCTTCGAGCATTTGTATCCCCACATGATTTAAGAATCTATAATATTACTCCTCCTGCTTATTGATCACATTTTGAGATAGTCGGTATTGGATTGAAGTGGTGATCTTCCATAGTTCGAAAGGCATCTATTCCATCTCATGGATTACTATATATACTTTTGTCTTTCATAGACTTTGGTTTTGGCTATGGTCGGGGGCATGTCCCAACTAGGTACTCTTTGATTTGGCTTAGAGGTTTTATTTGGACAATTATGTACTTGGGTATGGTTTGATTATGTTATCTATATATATACACACACATACATTGGATTATTATCATAGTTTTGGCTTATGGTTTGGGCTCGGTTAAACGGTTAGTTAATGTGTGGTTTGACTTGTTTGGGTGGTCATGGTTATAGAACTATACCAAAGTCTTGGATTGTGCATTCACTTACACTATATTTTTATATTTATGGAATTCAACTAACTCAGGGTACATACTGGTTGGGTTGGGTTGGGTATTGGGGTTGGTCTTTGACTTCTGGTGGGATATGAGATTTCCCAATATGACAAGACCTAGGTTTGGGTCGTGTCAAGTTTGTATCAAATTCTAGGTTTCGGTGTCATGGGGTATCCACAAAGCCGTGTTAAGTAGAGTCTTCCTTATGGGTTTGTTATGTACCACACTTATAATCAGGAGGCTATGAGGCATTTATAAATATTCCACTTTCTTGTTGTTCTACTTCAGGCTATGGAGTCTAAGGTCTTGAACTATTCCCTAAATTTTATTTTGGTTTATTTTTCAGATCATATCCTCTCAACGATCCAAAGTTCGTAAAGATTCACCTATCCCACTCGAAGGCAACATGGATGGATCTAGTCCAGCTCTTGGGGCATAAATTCGGTCAAGGGTGGCCATTTTTGATTTTCCCTATGGAGTCCCACAGGTCTTTACTGACCCTACTTTAAAAAGTGGCACTCATTCTCGATTATCTCAAAAATAGGTTACCAATGTCGAGTTTTGACATTTTATTAATCTATTGACCCAGATAGTGACAACTCTATTATGCTAATTTAATCTTATTGGTACAAGGAGAAATAAGGCAAGGTGGGGAAATAGGAAAAGTAAGGGGTCTTGATTTTCTAAACATAGGGGAGGCCAATGGTATGGTGGTAAATGGTCCAAGAGGAACAGTTGGGTGGATCCTAACTCCTATTCTATGGTTAGTGCTCCCTACCTAAATCTATTAGGAGACAGACATTTTTAGATTGGTAATGCTTCTAGGGCACAAGATGCCCAATCTCGGGCCATTAGTGCCTAATCCGTACCATCTTATCCTCCTAGTAGATTTTATGGTTGGTCGTACCATGATTGTTGTGAGAAAGGGAGAAATCATTATTTTAATTATGGTTGATTGGGTTATATGCAATGTGAGTGTCCCATAATGATTACCGCTTGGGAAATTAGGGCACTGGTTACCATTCCTCTAACTCTTGCAATAAGGAGTGCTGCTTCTAGCTCTGACATGGGTTGAGATCATCTCAATGACTTCACTATCTCTCGGGAGTCTGAGGATGAGACTAGTATGTTAAAAACTCTTTTTGTGTGATGTGTGTATGGTTTGCTTAGTTTGGGCTCCCCTCTTTTTCGTGACCCCACTTGTGGTTGTGTATTTTGGTTTTGGTCCCATGGTTATTTCAGATTCCTTTCTTTCTATTTCTACCCCGGTAGGTGACTCTGTGATACAAGTCAAATGACCGCCTTAGATTTTGATGACTTCTTTGGAGACCAACACCTAAAGGCTTAAGACTTGGTCACTCTGAGGGAACAAGAATATGCAAGGAAGCCCCTTTTTGAGCAAGACATAAAGCAATCCCGCAAGTGGAAGGTTGCTTGGATGCTTGCCTTGATGATAACCCGAGGACCACAAGCCTTGAAGAATGAACCATCCTTGATTTTGAGAGCATGAAAGAGGTGCCATTCATCAAGTCCAAGAAAACAAGGTGCCATTTATGAAGATGGAGGCTCGTGAGAGTATGTGGCATTCATCCAAGGGAGTGTACTTGCTAATATGTGAAGAGAGACCTTGAATATACTCCAAGGAAGCCTTGGATACACTCCAAAGTCACCTCAAATTAGGGGTATTATGGTATTTTTAGAATCCTCTTTTACACTCCAAAGGAGCACCTTTCATTAAGGGTATTATAGTCTTTGTTTGTAATAAGTATAAATAGACAATTAGGCTTCTATTTTCCTAGGTTTGAAGAATTGATTGAGTGAAACTCAAATTGTATTTTCTTTCCTTAGTGTAGGGCTTGGAAAAGCAATTGTAGTGTAGGTCTTAGAAAAGACCTTGAAACTAGGGTCATCATTGAGTGTGGAATCACTCTTGTTGACATTTTAGCAAGAAAGGTTGGGCTCTTAAGGAGTTGATCCCTTTGTGTCCACCTAAGTATGAAGTGTTATCCATCAATGGAGAGGTGTGTTTAAGTGTTTAATATACACTTAGTTTCTAATCATTAGAGTTGGTGTATTTTTCATTACTATCTTTCATTTAATGCAATTTTCTTCTTGTTTCTACTTTATCTCCTGTTTCTTTAGTTGCTGATTTTTGTTTCTTTAGTCTTGAATTTCGGTTATAGCTTTGGTTTAGCTATCATTTGGTATCAAAGCCATGTATTAGAGTTTTTTCCACAACTCTAAGTCTTGGATCTAAGAAAATCTTCACAAAAAAAGAGTCTAGAGTCAAAAAATCCACTAAAAAAGAGTCAGAAATCCCAAAAACTCAAAAAAATTGTGTGTTGTCTTGTTGTTGGTAGTAGATCCGATTTTCACAACTTAGATCTACTAATTTTTATCTTGATTTAATAGTTTCTAGTGTTAGATTCTTGTTCTCTAGCACTTAAAGTGTCTAGATCTAAGTTTAGAATAAGATTTGGTTGTTTTTGAGCTAGATCCACCATTGTTGTGGCTTGTTTAAAGCTTTTTGGAGGTGGGGACATTTTGGGTTTGTGTTGGTGACGTGATTTGTGGCTTATTTTTTGAAGATTGAGCTTTCCTTGGCCAAAGAAACCTAGATCCAAACGTCTGGGTTTGTGTTGGTGACGTGATTTGTGGCTTATTTTTTGTTGATTGAGCTTGCCTTGGCCTATGGAACCTAGATCCAAAAGAAAATTTGAAATTAGGGTTCATTTTCTTGTTGGTCAAACTTGGTCAACTCTTGAATATTCATCTTGTTCTTCCATCATCTTTATATCTTAGGGAAGAAGAATATTCAAAGAGCTTGTTTGATCTAAATAGAGAAAAGAAAGAGATTGTACTTGTTGTTTGTGAAAGAATATTCCTTGGCATATTCATTGTCATCCAAAAGAAAGAAGAGACAAAGGGAATAATCAAGTACAATTGAAAGTACAAGGAGGACCAACTCATTTTAAATTCATTTGAAGCTCCAAAAGGGATTCAAAACCTTCATTTTCCCTCTAAAACCGAAATCCTTCTTCCCTAAAGGAGTGTTTGGCTGAAGCAAGAGATTTTGAAGTTGAATTTTTTTTTTGAAAAAGTGGTGCCCAATCACAAGCTTCCACGTTATCACTTTTGTGAACGACCAAATTGAGTTCTAAATTAGATTTGTAAGTTTCTATTTGTTGTTTCTAGCTACTTTTGTGTTAATTCTACCACTAATTACCAAACTAGTAATTACCTACTAGGTTGATAATTAGTCTAGAGTTCTTTATTTCGTGTCTACAATTCTTTTGTGGTTTTATCATTTGTAATTCATTATAACTTGTTAGTTCAAGTCTGTAAGCAATTTTTTTTGAGTCATATCAAACGAAAATCCATTTTGGGACAAAGTAGAATCATCTCTCACTTACTTGCCAAGTACATGCCAAAGTTCAATACTTGTGGACCAAGTGTGAGGTAAGAATTTGAGAGTGAGAGAGTTGGTGAGGATATTTGAACTAACTTGTTTGTTCGTTTTGTAGGTTTGTTTCTTTCTTATAGGTACCATGGCTACCAATAATTTTAATGCCATGTTTGATTGCATCAATGACCAATCTGATAGCTTCATTGAAGATATACGCCAAATGCTTAGTGCACTAAATCCCAATTTTGGGAAAAGAGATGAGTATGTTAAAGAAGGGAGAAAACTTGACAAACTCCCTTGTGATGTAAGATTCTCAAAGGAGAAACTGGGCTGCCATGATTGGAACCAAGGTAAAGAAGAATGTACTAAAAACATAAAGGTAAAATAGCAAACTCTTACACTTTTGTACATGTGAACGATGATTGTGTGGCTAGTAGCCCATTGAGCGTGAGTGGTAGCTTATCTATTTGCGAGTCTATTGTTTCGTTGCCTCTTGATGATTATGTATATATTGTGAGTATGGATACACTAGTTGATCCTATTGATAATTGAATTAACTCTTCTTGTAAGATCAATTTAAGTCCACCTAGTATTGAAGCCAATGTGATGAATGAAAGTACATCGTCTATTGATTCTTTGCCTATTGTTGATGATGTATGTGTTGTGAGAGTGGATAGACTATTTGAACCTATTGATGACCAAATTGAATCTTCTTGTAAGATTAATTTATGTCCACCTAGTGTTGAAGCCATTGTGTTGAATGAACATACATCATCTTGTGAAACTTGTGTTGATCAAATCTTGTGTAAAAATTTCCCACCACTTGAGGTTATGTGTGTTGAAATTAATAGAACTCAAGTGAGTGAAGAATTTGATAATGTTGGTCAAAAAAATGAGAGTGAACCTGAGATCTATTCTAGGAACAATCTTGTGCTTGAAACCATTTTGAAACTTGATATTGACCTTTTAGAGAGTGAAGAACTCACGTGTTCTAAATTTGCCTGTGGATTAGATCATGCTCTCTTTAGGAATAATGTCTTGTTTAAATATGATATAAACACTCCTAATAAGCCTAGCGGTGAAAATAATGGTATAACTTACTTTGGAGGCTATAGCCTATATGCTAACCCACTATGGTGTGACAACATTCCTCCTAAAGATAGAAATCTCTTCTTGAAAGATGAGAGTACCCTTAAGGGTAAGGAATGTGTAGTCTTGGAAAGGAATAACCAATTGGGAGATGAATGCTTTACTTTGATTGAATATTTAAGAAATCCAATAGGCAGTTTTTCCTTGAAAAATAATTACGGATTGATCCTTTGTATGACACCCCACCTTTGTTTGATAATTATGAGGATGAATTGTTTTTTTCTTGTAAGGACTTAAGCAATAATCCCTTTGATTTTTGTGGTGGTATATGTGTACTTAAGGGATCTTCCATAAGAGAAGAAAGTGTCTATTGCTTTGAAATTACTTCTTCTACTATGTGTGACCTTATTGATGAGAGTACTTATGGCGATGATGTTGAAACTAGTTATGAGTACATACATAAAGATACCTTAGTAGAAGTTGACTTGAGTGATACCTTTTTTTACTCTCTACTTGCTTTTGATGACATGTATGCTATTGTAGAAAGTATGTCATGTAGTTTGGGTGAAGCCTATGGGAAATGAGAGTGTTGTCTAGACCTGTGTCTATGGCCACTCTTCCTGTTTAACCCCGGTGCTAAATATAGAATTGATAATATTGATGCACCCAATTTGTTGCTTAGTCTACATGACAAACAAAGTATTACTTTTGGTGAATCCCATAACCAAATCCTTTGTGCATCTTTCATTGAACTTTTAATATTTAATTTAAAAGATTCTAGGTTATATTGGAATTATGTGCAACCTTGGCATGTTAGGATGATTTGTTGTGCTAACCCTAACCCTCATGCCATGAGGAGTTTGTATTTGTTTGTCCTCTCTTTGATTTTGTAAGGTTTGTATTTGAGGTCGAATCCTTTTCAAGAAGAGAAGGATGATACAAGTCAAATGGCCGCCTTAGCTTTTGATGACTTCCTTGGACACCAAAACCTAAAGGATCAAGACTTGGTCACTCTGAGGAAACAAGAATATGCAAGGAAGGCCCATTTTGAGCAAGACATAAAGCAATCCCATGTGTGGAAGGTTGCTTGGATGCTTTCCTTGATGCTAAACCAAGGACCATAAGCCCTAAAGAATGAACCATCCTTGATTTTGAGAGCATGAAAGAGGCTCCATTCATCAAGTCCCAGAACACAGGGTGCCATTTATGAGAATGAGGCTTGTGAGAGTATGTGGCATTTATCCAAGGGAGTGTACTTGCTTATATGTGAAGAGGGACCTTGAATATACTCCAAGGCAGCCTTGGATACACTCTAAAGTCACCTCAAATTAGGGGTATTATGGTCTTTTGAGAATCCTCTTTTACACTCCAAAAGAGCACCCTTCATTAAGGGTATTATAGTCTTTGTTTGTAATAACTATAAATAAACAATTAGGCTTCTATTTTCCTAGGTTTGAAGAATTGATTGAGTGAAACTCAAATTGTATTTTCTTTCCTTAAGTGTAGGGCTTGGAAAAGCAATTGTAGTGTAGGTCTTAGAAAAGACTTTGAAACTAGGGTCATCATTGAGTGTGGAATCACTCTTGTTGCCATTTTGGCAAGAAAGGTTGGGTGCTTAAGGAGTTGATCCGTTTGTGTCCACCTAAGAATGAAGTGTTATCCATCAATGGAGAGGTGTGTTTAAGTGTTTAATATACACTTAGGTTCTAATCATTAGAGTTGGTGTATGTTTCATTACTATCTTTCATTTAATGCAATTTTCTTCTTATTTCTACTTTATCTTCTCTTTCTTTAGTTGCTGATCTTTGCTTCCTTAGTCTTGAATTTTGGTTATAGCTTTGTTTTAGCTACCACTCTGCGATTTCTAAAAGTGTCTATGGGGGTATATGGTATTTGTTGTTCTTGGTGGATTGGTTTGACTTGGATATCATGGATTTCGATGTCATTTGGGGGATGAATTGGTTATACTCGTGCTATGAATTATTAGATTGTTAGATCCATAAGGTTGTTTCTAGACTCCATGGTGAGTCAGTTATAGAATAGAAAGATAGTATTGTTCCCTAGATATTAAGGGAAAGGTTACATTATATCATAAAACTCGAAGATTGGTCTCTAAGAGGTGTCTCAATTTTTATGGTCTGGGTTAAAGGTTCTAACCCAGAAGGTCTTTCCTTGCATTCACTTTTGGTGATGCAGGAATTTCTTAGGGTCCTTTCTGATGACCTCCATGGTGTCTTTCCAATGGGGAGTTTGAGTTTGGGATTGGTCTTATTTCAAAAACTTGTCCAATTTCTATTCTTTTTTATAGAATGGTTTCGGTTGATTTAAAGGAGCGTAAAGGGATTGAAGGGCAATTAAGTGATCTCTTAGATGAAGGTTTCATCTGTTCTAGTATTCTTCGTAGAGGGTTTTCATCTATGCATGCATAAGAAAAATGGATTCCCTGGGAATGAGTAGGTTGTCAGTGGGTGAATAAGGAATTTTAGGATGTCTTCCTCGTGGGGTGAATTATATATGTATATTCTATATGGGGTACTTTGGTGGTAGTACATGGTGGTTGATAGATACTAGGATTGAACCTGGATGTTTGATCTTGGTAAAGGGAGTATATTAGCTCAGGAATAATAATGTGAGAGAAGTAGAGGTAAATTGGTAGGTTAGATGAGGTGTGCGGAAGTGGTGAGGTTGATGGATTAGGGAATACAATAATAGAAAGGTGGTGATGTATAGTTTGGGTGTTCAGGTTAAACAGGTAGATATAGATTGGGGGTCTGGTCATTAGATAGGGTTAGAGCATAGAGGTTATATGACTATGCTGGGCTCTTGGTAGAATTTGGATGGATGAGGTTTTGGGTATACAACAACCAAGTGTACCTAGTGTACATTCGAGGTTATACACATTAGAGTAGAGTGTGGTGCTTATAGTTGTCATGAGATGAAGGTCAAGGGTTAATCTAAAATTTTTATCTAGCGGTGGACTCTAAGAGAAGGTCGAGTTGCATATGCTAGTGATTTTCTTCTATCTCAGTTAAGAGAGTAGTCTATAGTGTTGTATGCATTCTTATAGTGCTTATGCCTAAGGTTCGCATTTAGCATTCACCTTGTTCCTTAGATATGAATCTTGACTTTACATTACATTACCTGTGGTATATGCGGTTGTGTTTCTTTTAGTACCCAGTCTTAAGGACTTTTTCTATGGTATGGTTATGTCGGGATGGTTCTTCATTATGGTCTAGGTGGTTTCTATAAAGTACTTCATGCCTATGGTGCCATGTGTTGTTTTGGGGGTCTTGCCTAGGATGGCATGGATAATTTTTATAAGTTAGTTCCTTAATGAACCTACTTATGATTAGGGTGGTAGTGGCTTGGAAAGCATGGTGATGTTTGAAATAAGGAGTGTCGAAGTCCCTAAGTAGGGGCTAGTCTAGAATGACTACTATAGTTAAGGTTTTGGAAGGCGAGTTGAGGTTGTTGTCATAAGAAATGGTTAGGAAAAGAATAGGTGGTGAAAACCTTTGTGAAAGTTATAGGGAGTTCTAGATCTTTGGAAGGATAGACAATACTATGAGTATATAGGCTGTAGGCTTGAATATAATATTTGGTAGATTTACCAATAGGTGTGTTGGGTACTTAAGAGGCTGATAAAGTCTTGATTTATGAATTGTTTTCATAGTGTAATCGTATTATGGTTTTGGGTTTCAACTATATGTTGGGGTTTCTGGTTATAATGCTTGGTTATGGTTTTCCCATGTCTTTTACTTATGGCTTTCATAGTATAATGGTTATGGAGCGGAGTAATGTTTTAGGATAGATGTAAGGAGTATAACTAGGTGGCCTAAGTTAACTTCTTTTACGTTTGGATAGGCTTGAACATAGGGGTGGTGTATAGCTAGACTCAAGCTCTCGTAGTGATGTGTCTTTTGGAAGTTGTAAGTTGAATTAGACTTTCTCTCTAGCATGGATTCCATTTATTTGGTATTCCATGTATCAGTGTGGTGAAAAGGTATGGGTTATCCTTTGTTGGTTATTTTATTTGGGTGGTATTGGTATCTCAGATTCCTTGTCCTATAAGGAGGTCCCGTTGAGGATCTTGGGTTGGTAATTTATCTAGTTGCAAACAAAATGGTATGGCTTTGGTGAAGGTTCTACAGTGGAACCAATAGTCTGTGGAAGCCGTTTGGGATGCAGAAGGGGACGTGGAGTCCAAGTATCCACTTGGTTAAAGAAAAAGAATGGATTCTCTTGCATCTTTGTTTTCTAACTTAGTTAGAGATTGGAATAGAGGTGTCGGGGTGTAAATCATGCTTGGGATATGTTGTGATTTTCTCTTCTTAGTATATGTCTTTGTCTTCTATTTTAGGTAGAGGAAAGTTAGATGTGTGTTAATGTGTTGCCTCATTCTTGTTCTTTCCCTTACCCATCATTCGAGGATGAATGATCCTAGTGAGGGAGACTATTACACCCTAGGTTTTTGACCCTTGCAAAATTTCTTAGGTTTTTAACTTTCTAGGTAAGGTACAACTCAAGGGTACCAATCGTACCCTTGGATATGGTTTTGGGATATATCAATCATATGTTGGGAAATAGGTTTGGCTTAGTTGCTGTCCAAGATATGACTCAACATTCTACTATTCGTATGGTTGGATACGAGGTGTATGATGCCAAGTTGTATGATGTTGTTGGTTGGTCTTCTAGAAACTGTCCAAGATATAATTTAGGGTATGGTTTGGGGTACCATTCATACCCTAAGGTATGAGTTGGGATTGTGTTCTTATATGATGGTCAGGGGGACCATGGTGAAGGGGTGGGTATGAGCTAGGGTACTACCGTACCCTAGGGTATGGGTTAGAGGGTTGGGTCGTACCCTCCTGGGAGTTGATTTTAACTTTTAAGTTAGGCTAGTCTAGATATTTCATACCCCAAAACCCTTATGTGCCCATATTATATAATCCTTGGTGGCCTCTCATTACACCTGTTAAAGGATCAAAACACTTCAAAATACTCTCTCAAACTCACTTTTGAAGATAGAGGCTAGGGTTTTTACAAGTTTTCTTCAAAGGGCTCAAGGGTCAAGTTTCTCTCCGAAATCTTCTTGTATAAGGCATGTACTCCTTTCCTATTGTTGGTTCCAACTAAAGGCATGATTTAATATGTTTCAAACATTGACTTATAAATCATAAATGGTGGTTTTGGAAACATATGTTGATGGTTTTGATGCATATTATTGAATGTTGGTTTAAATTGTGTTTTCACATGTTTTTGGTGATGGTTTACACATGTGGGTACTTGTTAGCTATGTTTCAACAAATGGATCATGGGTAACCCTTATTTTGATGGTTTATGCTTGGGTTTTGGTCTTGGTAAATGTATGCCCTCAACCTGTTTGGTAAAATGCGTAAGGGAATATTTTTACTCTATTGTTGAACTTTCATTAGAACTATTGCATGGTATGGTTTGGTAATGGAACCCTAAATGGATTGGTATGGTTTTGCATGGTTTAAATATTTTGAATGGCATAAATGGTTTAAAGGTTTTTGAATAGTTTTAAATGGTATGAATAGTTTGGAGAGGTTAAATAGTAAAGCCTTGATGGCTATGAAATTAATTTGAATGAAAAATCTTGCGGGGTACATGGGAATCCTTGAAGTGAATGAAGTAATGGAATTGGTTTTAATGTTGAAGGTCTTGTGGGGTACGAGGGAATCCCCCAATAAAAGCTTAATGATAGAATACTTTTGGGCTACACGGGAATATCCCAAGTAATCTTAATAATGATGTACTTATGGGGTACATGGGAATGCCCCAAGTAAACTTAATAATGTAACCTATGGGGTACATGGGAATCCCTAAGGTTGGCTAAGGACATTGCTTGCAAGCTATAGTCAGTATGAAGATACCACTTGTAATTGCCTTGATTAAAAATAAATAGAATAATGGTTTGGTTGTATGGTAATGGTTTTAATTGGGTAATAAGGAGGGTTATGATAGCTAACCAAGAATGTGTGAGTCCAATGGATGGACACTGGAAACTTATATTTGGCTTAATGAAGACTAGGCACGGTAATACTATACTTAAGGGGTACATGGGAATCCCCTTTCGCTTTTATATATGTATCATGGATAGCGAAGGGTACACGGGAATCCCCTACTTCTATGGTATCTCTGGTTTGTATGGCTACACGTATCGGGGACCATCCACGGGGTGATACTGGCCCCATATAGCACGTGGGTGGTTTTAGGATGGTTAAGCTATACATACCCAGATTAATAGTTTTAAAGGCATGCTAAAATCGGTTTCCCCTCCTGTCATGGTTATATATATGTATGGTTTGTATGGATATGGTTTATTTATTTGTTTTTTTAAAGGTTGGCATTATTTTACCCTTATCTTGATTGCATGCTAGCGTTCACCCGCTAACCCATCTTTGGGAGGCTGTATCCCTACGCGATGCAGGAATCGGCCATACTACTCCTCCGGCTCATTGAACGGATTCAGGGACAGTCGGTGTTAGATTTAAGTGGCGAGCTTTCGTAGTTTGGAAGGCATCTATTTCATGTAATGGATTACTAAATATATTTTTGTCTTTCATAAACTATGGTTTTGGCTATGGTCGGAGGCATGTCCCGACTAGGTACTCTTTGGTTTGGTTTAGAGGCTTGATATGGACAACTGTGGACTTGGGTAAAGTTTGATTATGTTATCTCTCTCTCTCTATATATATATACATATACATATTGGATTATTATCATGGTTTTGTCTTAGGGTTTTGGTTTGGTTATACGGTTAGTTAATGGGTGGTTTGACTTGCTTGGGTGGTCATGGTTATAGATATATCCCAAAGTCTTGGATCGTGCATTTACACTATCTTGTCATATGTACGGAGTTCAACCTACTTAGGGTACATGCTGGTTAGTTATGTTGTGTATCGGGGGTGGTCTCCGGTCCTAGGTGGGACATGATATTGCCCATTACAACAAGACCCCAATTCGGGTTGTGTCACATAGCCGTCGATAGGACATTCTTGAGGAGAAAGTATGAAGGGGTTTTATTATCGGCGAAGGCATAGGATGCAGAGAATCACATCTTTTCGGTAGCTTTATGTGAAGTGGACAAGGAATGTGATACCTTGTATGATATTTTTTGAAAAAATGAGAAGTTGTATAGACGATACTGATGAGTTGTGTATAATTTCGGATAGGTATCCATGTCAAAAGATGGTTTCAATTGTCTTCCCTTTAGCTCACTACAGTTGTTGCATGAGGAACCTTGGGGAAAATATTCACAACTCAAAGGTCATATCTCATTTTTATAAAGAATCTAAAGTGTATGATAAAGGTAAATTCTTAGGCCATTTTAACCAAATAAGAGATATGGTACCCAAGGCAGCATAACATCTTGAACACATCAGATTCAAGAGATGCAGCTGGGCATTTTATCTGGGAAATAGGTATATTATTCATAAATTTATTGTCTTGTTTGAGTTTATTATAATACTGTGTCTTACTAAGTGCTTTCTTTATATAATTATAATCTTATGACGTCAAACATAGCTGAATCGGTGAATGCAATGTTTGATATTAAATTTTTTTCCTATACTGGCACTATTTGATGAATAAACGTGAGGTTTGCCAAATTATTTGATGAGAGGCGTATGGAGTTGGTGAACTCACCAAATAGACTTATTCGTTCAATGAAAAACAAATACCAAAATACCTCCATTCGGGGTATAAATTATTGACCCATCAAATATCCTATTATATGTTCAGTATCAATGGTCATGGTGATTTTGCCACTATTGATCTTCAAAAAAGAACTTGTACATGTAGAGTTTTTGACTTGGACAAAATACCTTGTCCACATGCTCTGGTAGCACTTTGAGCCCAATATGGTGCAAAATTTTGAAATCAAATTTATGAGTACTCATCTCCATATTGTTCAGTGGAAAAATACATAATCACATATTGTAAGGATAATAATCAGGTGCCTCCTGAAGATTCTTGGGTTGTTCTTGTAGAGATTTTAAAGAAAGAAATACATCTTCCATGTGTTGACCCAAGCAAACCAGGAAGAAGGCGATATGAAAGTAGGCGTAGAGTCATAGAATCACTTCCATCAAGGGAAAACAAATGCTCCATATGTAAGAATGTTATCCATAAAAGAACTATATGTTTGGATTGAAATGCACTATGATCATTGTAATAGTACATAGTTTAGTTGTTGTAATAGTAAATAGTCTTGTCTTGTTGTTTGTTTAGTTATGAACTTGATAATTTTAACTTATTGTTGGTAATGTATGTTATTTATTAAATAAAATATATTTTTATTTATGGTCCAACAATTAATTTGTGCATCACTAAAAAGAAGGTAACAGGAAATTTAATAAATAGAATAGAATACAAAAATATTTTAATAGATTACCCATCCATTGCAACAGGTGGGTAATTTGTTGTGATAGATGGTCCATCTATTGGAAAAAATGAAAAAGTTCCTGCTACTAGATTGAGTTCTTTTAATACATGACTAATCTATTGCAACAAATGGAAATCAAAACAGTCATTCCTACTAGATTGGTTCTTCCGAAAGATAGCCCATCTATTGTAACAGATGGGCCATCTATTGGAAGAAATCAAAATAGTTCTTGCATTGGATTGAGTTCTACCAATAAATACCCATCCATTACAATAGATGGGTCATCTATTCGGAGAAATCAAAACAATCCTTCCTACTGGATTGTCTTATCCCAATAGGTGACCTATTTGTTGTTACAAATGGGTCATTTATTGGAATAAATCAAAATAGTTCTTGCTATTATATTGTTGTAACACCCTGAATTTTGGTTCTTTGAAAATTCCTTGAATTGAGGTCACTGCCCAACCTACGACTCACCTTATGAGTCATAAGGTGTCATTACGGGATGTAGGACCTCAAAATTGTAGGGTGACCAACATATTTCCCAACGTATATAACCTGAGTATGAAATTTTTCATGCTTCAATGGTGGTTTTGAATGTGTGGGGTGCATGGACAAGGTGAATAAACTAGGGGGTCATGGATTCCCCCAATTATGTAGATTTTGATATCTAAGTTGGTGATAACCTCAACCCAATCTTGTGAAACTTTCATTGAATATGAGAATATACCTATTGAACTACCTTTAGAACTATTGCATAACATAAAAGGCTAAAGAATCAAATTTGATTTAATAAACAAATGGGGTCGTCGAATTCCCCCACATGGACTTAATGAATAAAGGGGGTCGTGGCATCCCTCCACATGGACTTAATGAATAAAGGAGCTCAGGGCATTTCTTGGTCTTTCTTAATACCTCTGGTTTATATGGCTAACACGTAATGTGGACCTTTCAGCAAGGGGAGCTGAACCCGTATTGCCCATGGGTGTCTTTTTATGATGATTAAGCTACATGGTCCAGGCTAATATTTTACTTGAATGCTAAGCCTTGTTCCCTGTCCCAATATGTTTTTATATATGTATATAATTATGTTTATATGATTTTGAATGATTTTAAACTGAGTTAATCATGGCATTATTTTATCCCTTCCCTGAGTTATATGCTAGCACTTACCCCGCTAACCGTCTTTGAATGTTGTATCCCCATGTAATACAGGAATCGAAGAAACTCCTACTTTTCCTGCACATTGATATGATACCTGGGTTGTCAGCAGTCAACTTTAAAGTGGTGAGATTCCATTCTTTGGAAGGGATTTCATTTTAAAGTCTTGTTTTGTTTTTATCTTAGACTACATCTATTGGATTCATTTGGCTATCGTTTGGGGCATGTCTTGACTTAGATTGGTTTGGTTTTTTGAGAGGCTTTGTAGATTACTGTGGATCTGGATAATTATTAAAATTGTTGATTCTTTTCTGAGTTAGTTGTATTTGCTATCTGATTATATGTTCGGAACTCAACCTATCTTTTTATATATTCAAAATTCATCTGTTGCTAGTTGTATATTGTTTTGTTTTGACTAGGAAAAAGGGGAGGTCTCCGGTCTTTGGTGGACTTAGGATACCCGTCACGTCCAAGCCCTAGTTTGGGTCATGGCAACTTGGTATCAGAGCCTAAGATCATGGTTAATTGGCTGTCCACAAGGCCATGTCAAGTAGAGTCTCTTTTATGGGTGTGTAGCACACCACACTTGTAAGGGAGGGGCTGTGAGGCATTTAGGAATGTTTTCTTTTCTTGTGTTCTACTTTCTAGATGAAGAGTCTAGGATGCTTTAATCTCCTTTAATTCCATTTGTTCGCATTTCTTATCATGTCTCCCTGAAGATCTGATTCTCATAGACACTCCTTTGTCCCACCTAAGGACAATGTAGACGGAACTCATCCTGCTTATAGGGTACAAACCCAATCTAGGGTTTTTTTGTCCTGACTGCCCATGTGGAGTTCTATTTTTCCCTTCTAGTCCTTCTTAAGCTCCCTGAGCTGATGATACTCCTACCTCAATGCCTCGGGGTGATGCATGTAATACTGAATTTTACCTATCCATTTATTTGCATACTCAATTGGTGGCCTCTCAGTCATACCAATCTGAGCATGTTACTTTTGTCACTCTTTTTTCTGAGGCCACAAGGGTTGCCAGTTCATGAGGTTTACTCCTCTGACTTTCACAGGCTCTAAGTTTGAGGAGGATCCTTAAGGGTTCATAGATGAGATAGAAAAGATCTTTTGAGTGATGCATTCTTCTGACTCTGAGCGTGTAGAGTTTGCTGTATATCAGCAGAAAGATGTAGCATATCAATAGTATGAAGAGTTAGAATAGTTGAGAAGGGATGATGTTGATCCAACTATATGGGATGACTTCTTTAGTGCCTTTCTTGATCGCCTCTCTCCTCAGGAGTTGAGAAAGGTGAACGTTTAGGAGCTTGTGAATTTGAAGCAAGTAAAAATGACTGTGAAAGAGTACATCTTGAAATTTCATCAGTTGTCTCATTATTTTCTAGAGTTGGTATCTTCTATGAGGGTTAAAATGAGGAAGTTTGCTTTGAGTTTGTCTTGAGACTTGTTGTTGTAGTGTAACGCTGCCTTGTTGGACAAGGACATGGATATCTCTAGACTTTTGGTGTATGTGCAATAGGTTAAATATGATAAAAATAAGCAAACATATATGGGAGAGAGGAAAATTAAGAAATTTAGGTATTCTGAGTAGGGTAGACGGCAATAGATTAGTGGTAAAAATGGTAGGCAGTGGTCTAAGAGAAAGTGGGGAAATTTTGGTTCTTATTTAATGGCTAGTGCTCCATATTTGAAGCCATTCGCTGATAGTTAATTGCAGAGAAACATTAGGTTTAAGGCGCAAGGTGCCCAATCTCAGGTTAGTGGGACTCAGTCTGCTTCATCATATCCTTCTTGCAGATTTTGTGGATAGTTGAACCATGGTTTTTGTGACGAGGGGAAAAATAAGTGTTTTAGATGTGGACAAACTAGCCATATTTAGAGGAACTATCCTGTGAGCAATGTTGTTGCTGGATCTAACAAAGTTTTGATTGCTACGTCTTCAGCTCTAGCATTGAAAGGTGCTACTTTTGGTATTTAAACTTGTTGAAATCATCTGTATGCTCTCACCACCCATTAGGAATCTGAGGCTTCTCTTGAAATTGTCACTGGTACATTATAGTTTTTCTCCTGTAATGAGTAATGTCTTCTTGATCCGAGGTCTACTTTTTCTTATGTGACCTGTTATATGGCTATTCATTTTAGTTTTGGTCCTGAGTGTATTTTTGATCCTTTTTCTGTATCTACCTTAGTGGGTGACTCTTTTATAGCTAGAAGGGTCTATAGGGGTTGCATGGTATCTATCTGTGGCACGGAGACATTGGTGGATCTGATATAGTTGAATATGTTAGACTTTGATATCTTTTAGGGGATGGATTGGCTGCATTCATGATATGTATCTCTTGATTGTAAAACCCAAAGGGCCAATTTCCAATTCCCGAACAAATTGGTGATGAGTAGGAAGGGAGTTTTTAGTACATAAGGGAAGGTTTATTTCTTATCTAAGAGCCCAAAAATTGATACCCAAGGAGTGTCTATATCATCTAGTTTGGGTTAAGGATTCTAATTTTGAGGGCCATTCTTTGCAATCTGTCCCTGTAGCCAATGAGTTTCCTAAAGTGTTTCTACATAATTTTCCTAGTATTTCTTCCTATAGGGAAAAAGACTTTGGTATTGAGCTTCTACCAAATACCCATCCTATCTCTACCCATCCTTATAGGATGGCTCAGAGTTGAAAGATCTTAAGGAGCAGTTGAAAGATCTTCTTGATAAGGGTTTTATTTGCCCTAGTGTTTCTCCGTGAGGTACTCCTGTGCTTTTTGTGCATAAGAAGGATGGGTCCATTCGAATGTGTATAGACTATTGGCAGTTGAATAAGGTGAATGTGAAGAATAAGTATCCTCTTCCTAGGATTGATGACTTGTTTGAGTAGCTTCAGGGTTCTAAGTACTTTTCTAAGATTGATCTTTAGTCAGTTTATTATTAGTTGAAGGATTGGGAGGTGGATATCCCTAAGACTTCTTTCCATACCTGATATGGTCACTGTAAGTTCTTAGTCATGTCTTTTGGGTTGATTAATGCCCCGACAATATTTATAGATCTTATGAATAGGGTATTACATCACTTCCTAGACTTATTCATCTTTGTGTTTATTGATGACATCTTGGCATATTCTAAGAGTGAAGACAACTATGCTAATCACCTCGATATAGTGTTGCAGACTCTTAAGGATTAACCGTTGTATGCTATCTATGAATTTTCTTGGTCATGTTATTTCTAGTTAGGGGATCATGGTGGATCCACAGAAGTTTGAGAGGGTTAAGAAGTGGCCTAGATCTACTACACCAACTGATATTCAGAGCTTTTGGGGTTTAGCCATGTATTATATGAGGTTTATGGAGAGTTTCTCATCTATCGCTGCTCCATTGACTAAGTTGACTCATTAGAAGGTGAAGTTTTTGTTTTGTAATTCTTGTGAAGGTAGCTTTGAGAAGTTGAAGGATAAGTTAAGTTCTGCGCCAGTTTTACGCTAGCACAAGGTACTTCTAGCTTTGTTGTTTATTGTGATGCATCCCGTGTGGGCCTGGGTTGCATTTTGATGCAGCATGTTAAGGTTGTGGCGTATACTTCTAGGCAGCTAAAGGTGCATGAAAAGAACTATCTGACCTATGATTTTGAGTTGCTAGCTGTGTTTTTTTCTTTGAATATTTGGCATCATGACTTGTATGGAGTTCATGTTGATATCTTTTCAAACCATATGAATTTTTAGTATGTATTCACCTAGAAAGAGTTAAATCTTAGGCAAAGGATATGGATTGAGTTTCTCAAAGATTATCATATGAGTCTCCATTATCATCCAGGTTAAACTAATGTGGTTGCTGATGCTCTTATAAGGTTCTCCATGGGGAGCTTATCTCACGTTGATGAGGAGAATCAAGGGTTGGTGAAAGATATTCATCATTTGATTAATCTTGGAGTTCATCTTTTGGACTCCGAAGATGGACGCGTGATTATTCAAGAGATGTTGAAGTCTTCTTTTGGTATGGAGGTGAAGGAGAAGAAAATTTTGGACCCTACTTTGATATAGGCCAAGGATGATGTGGGTTAGTGGAAAGTCATAGATTTTGAGATTCGTGGTGATTAGTACCTTGAGGTACAAAGGTAGATTGTGTGTTTCCGATATTGATGGATTGTGAGAGAGAATCTTGGTTGAGGCTCATGAGTCGGGGTATATAATTCATCCTGGTTCGATGAAGATATACCATGATTTGAATGAGATCTATTAGTGGAACAACATGAAGAGGATGTAGACAATTTTGTTGCTAAGTGTATGGTTTGTTGGAAAGTGAAGGTGGAGCACTTGAGGCCTGGTGGTTTGTTTCAAGAGATTGAGTTGCCCGTGTAGAAGTAGGAAGTAATTAACATGGACTTTGTTACTGGTGTTCTATGGTCTTAAAGTCAGTTTGATTTGATTGGGTCATCGTAGATAGGATGACCAAGTTTGCTCATTTCTTGCCCGTAAAGACAAAGTATTCTGCAGAGGATTATGCTAAGCTTTTCATTCAGGAGAACTTGAAGTTTCATGGTGCGTCTATTTTTATATTATATCTGATCGAGGCACACAGTTTTCATAGAACTTTTTGTGGTCATTTCAGAGAGGTTTGGGAACTAAGGTGAACCTTAGCACCACTTTCCAACCGCAAATGGATGGATAAGCGGAGAGGACTATTTAGACGTTGGAGGATATGCTAAGGACTTAATCGAAGTCACATTCTTGGTCCGCAACCGCCGAACTTGCCTATCTAATGTCTCAACTAGGACCTCTTCATAAGACAGAGAATCCTAGATACCCAATCCTTCCAAAGGAAAAACCGAAGAAGGATCACCAGTACACTTCCTCAACATAGAAATATGAAAGATCAGATGAACCAAACTTAAGCTAGATGGAAACTCCATCTCATCAGCAACATTGCCAACTCTTCGCAAAATCACATAAGGACCAACATACTGAGGACTGTGTTTCCCTTTTTTGCCAAACCTCACCACTCCCTTCATAGGAAATACCCTGAGGAACACCCTATCCCCAACCTCAAACTCTAAGTCCCTATGCATAACATCCGTATAGGACTTTTGGCGACTTTTGCCAGCTTTAAGCCTATTCCAAATCACCTTAACCTTCTCCATCGCCTGATAAACCAAAACTCTACCAAACATTTCCTTAACCTTCTCCATCGCCTGATAAACCAAAACTCGACCAAACATGTCTGCTTCTCCAAGCTCAAACCACCCAATAGGAGATCTACACCTCCTACCATACAATACCTCGAAAGGAGCCATACCAATACTATTACGATAGCTATTATTGTAAGCAAACTCCACCAAAGGTAGATGCTCAACCCAATTGCTACCATAGTCAATCACACAAGCTCAAAGCATATCCTCCAATGTCTGAGTAACTCTCTCTTCTTGCCTATCCGACTGTGGATGAAAAGCGGTACACAGATTAACCTTAGTCCCCAACCCTCTTTGGAAAGACTGCCAGAAATGAGACGTAAACTGTATATCGCGATCAGAGATAGTAAAAATAGGTACCCCATGCATCTCCACAATCTCCTAAAGATACAATCACGCATATTTTTCCACCAAAAAGGTAGCCTGCACTGGCAAGAAATTTGCAGACTTGGTCATCCTATCCATGATGACCCAAGTCGAATCATACTAATTTCGAGATCGAGGAATACCGGTAATGAAATCCATATTGATCACTTCCCAATTCCATTCGAGCAAATCAATTTCTTGATACAACCCACCAGGTCTCATGTGCTCAACCTTAACCTATTGAGACACTATGCACTTGGCCACGAAGTAAACCACATCCCTTTTTATGCCATTCCACCAATAGATCTCCTTAAGATCATGATACATCTTACTCGAGCCGGGATGAACAACATAGCGCGACTAGTGCGCCTCAGCCCATCGATATTACGAACACATAACCTCCCTAGGTACCATAAAGTGCCATCACCACTAATCTCAAACATCACTACCTTCTGCCCAGAAACATCACTCTTGATTTTTATCAAGACAGGATCCAACACTTGCTTCTCCTTAATCTCTGCACCAAGAGACAATCGAACTACTTCTTGTACCATTACACCACCATCTTTAGAGTCTAAGAGACGAACTCCAAGATTTTCAAAGCGGTGAATATCCTTCACTAATTCTCGCTTGCCTTCCTCCACGTGAGTCAAACTCCTTATGGATAGCCTGCTAAGAGCATAAGCAGCCATATTAGCCTTACCTGGGTGGTAGTGAAGACTCATATCATAATCCTTGAGAAGCTCAGGCCACCTCCTCTTCTTGAGATTAAGCTCTTTCTGAGTGAACACGTACTGAAGACTTGTGATCAGAAAGATATCCACCTGAGCACCATATGAATAATGCCGCCATATTTTCTAAGCAAGCACAACCACCAACAACTCCAAATCATGAGTAGGATAATTTCTCTCATGTACCTTTAACTTCCTGGAAGTATAGGCAATCACCCTACTATGTTACAGCAAAACACAACCAATCTCTACCCGAGATGCATCACAATAAACGACAAACCCATCACTACCTTCCGACAAGGTCAGGATTAGAGTCGAAGTTAACTTATCCTTCAACTTCTCAAAACTCCCTTCACAAGCATCCAACCAAGAAAACATAACCTTCTTCTGAGTTAACTTAGTCAAAGGAAAAACTATCAAACAAAAACTCTCCATAAACTACCTATAATACCTAGCTAAACCTAAGACGCTTCGAATGTCAGATGTAGTCATGGGAGTAGACCACTCTTGACTACATCAACCTTCTATAGATCTACTATGATCCCTTCACTAGAAATAATATGGACCAAGAACGTCACAACGTTGAATCCAAACTCACACTTAGAGAACTTAGCATATAACTGTTGTTTCTTTAAGGTCTGCAACACCACACAGAAGTTATTAGCATGATCTATCTCACTCTCTGAATAAACCAGAATGTCATCAATAAACACAAAGATGAAGAGATCCAAATACTGCCTGAACATTTTGTCATCAAGTCCATAAATGCTACCAGAGTATTAGTCATCCCAAATGATATCACCAAGAACTCAAAATGCCCATACAGAGTACGAAAAGCCATCTTAGGGAGGTTCACCTCCCTATTCTTAAGCTGATGGTACCCAAACCGAAGATCTATCTTAGAGAAGAACTTTGCACCCTGTAACTAGTCAAACAAGTCCTCTATTCGAGGAGGAGGATACTTGTTCTTGATCGTCACCTTGTTCAACTACCTGTAGTCAATGCACATCCAAAGTGAACCATCTTTCTTGCACACAAAAACACCGGTACACTCCATGGAGAACCACTAGGACGAATAAACCCCTTATCTATAAGATTCTTAAGTTGCTCCTTGAGTTCCCTCAACTCAGTTGGATCCATTCTATATTAAGGAATAGATATTAGATGAGTGTCCGAAAGCTAATCAATACTAAACTTTATTTTCTTATCTAAAGGAACACCAGAAAGATCATCCGAAAAGACCTCGGGAAACTCATTAACCACAAGGACCAAAGACAAAGAAGGACCTTTCGAGTTAGAATCTTTAGCCTGGACCAAGTGATAAAGACAACCCTTAGAGATTAACCTCCAAGCTTTAAGATAAAAAATAAACCTCCCCCTAGGATCTAAGGAACAAACTTACCATTCTATAACCGGTTCACCAGGAAACTTAAAGATAACCCTATGGGTCCAACAATCTACAGATGCATAACAAGAATGCAACCAATCTATATGTAGAATTACATCAAAATCTACCATATCCAACTCTAACTAATCCGCCAAGGTCTGCTTGATACCAATAGATACCACACACCCCCTATAGACTCTCTTAGTAATAATCGAGTCACCTATCAGGGTAGAAATAGAAAAAGGATCTGATATAAATTTTAGAGTAAAACCAAAAGACACAACCACATATGGAGTCTCATAAGAAAGTGTGGACCCTAGATCAAGCAAATAATATACCTCATGAGAGAAAAAATGTAATATACCAATGATGACATCAGGTGATGCTTTGAATTCCTGTCGGGACGCCAAAGCATATAACCTATTCTGACCAATACTAGAACCAGGAGCAGTAATAGAAGAAGATGTCATACCACCAAGTGTAGGAGCAGTAGATAAAACCAAAAGAATCTTATTTTCCTCCGTAGCAACCTTATTGATTGGACAATCCCTGAACCGATGGTCTACCTAGCCATATGTAAAAGATTTGTCCCTTTTTCCTCGTAAAAACCCCGATGAAGATGACTGCAGAATCGACAAAGAGGACATGAAGAAATTGATTAACTTCCGCTCACCTGAGATTGGGCAACCTATGCTCGAGAATTATCGCCACCTTAATGATGCCTGTCTCCCAACTGATAAGGAGTACTAGAAGAAAAGGTGCCCAAACTCCCCCACTTTTTTTTCTTCCACTTAACACCATCTCTACTATACTAAGACTGAGCACCTCCCTGATAAAAAAACCTGCTCCTCTTTCCCTACCTATCCCTAAACTCCGCCTGCTTTTTTTTATCCTCAACCTGCTGCATATGAACAGTGAACCTTAAGATGTCCGTATCCTCAATCAGCAAGGTATTCTTGCTCTCAAGAATCAAATCTCTATTCAACCCAAAAGCGAACTTCCTTATTCTCGACCTCATATCAGCCACTAAATAAGGAGAATACCTTGATAGCTGATGGAACTTTAAAGCATATTCCTTTATTGACATTCTCCCTTACCTGAGGTTTACAAACTCATCCATCTTATCTTTCCTCAACTCTCGAGGAATGAACCGATCCATAAAGGCATTAGAGAAAGCCTCCCACAACCCATTCTCTTCCATATCACCTCTATCCCTATCCCACTCTACATACCACTGATTAGAAACATCCTTGAGATGACAAGCTACAAAGTTAACACCTTCTACATCAGTAGCCTGCATTACTCGAAAGATCTTTTCTATCTCTTCCAAAAAGATCTATGGATCCTTCTTTACCTTCACCCAAATAAAAGTTGAAGGACCCATATTTATAAATTGACCAAACTTGTGGCCTCAGTAGACAAAGAACCAGTCGCACCCCTCTCATCCTGAGTAGCAACTAGTTGGGCAATGATATAAATAAACTAATGAAATTCAACATTCATCATGTTGCTTTTAGGGACATGATAAGAACTAGCTGGAATAGGAAAAACTCTAACACTATCAGGATAGGACCATGAGATCAAAGATATACCCCAGACATAGGACGTACCCCTTCAGCACCCCAGATAGGATGAAAGAATTTCTTTGTGTTCCAGATCTAGGAGGCATGATATAAAAGATGAACAAACAAGGATTAAAGAAGATTCCAAGATTGAGAACTCAATCTTAAAGATAGAATATCAAGAAAGTAAAATATTTCTAAATATCTTATAACCTCTCTCTTATAAGTGTGGCGTACTTCACACCTCTAAAAGAGACTCTATTCGACACGGCTTTGTGGACTTCCCAATTGACCATGAACCTAGGCTCTAATACCAACTTGACATTACATGACCCCAGGCCTTTTCATAATGGGCATCCCAAGTCCAACTAGGATCGAGGATCACCCCCTGTTACCTAACCCAACTACCTATATCTAGCCTTAGATGGGATGAATTTTGAACATATAAAAAGATAGTGTTATTGTTCTCATTAAGACTCTAGGATAGGGTCACTACCGTGACTGACCCAATCGAGTCCAATTATATCACAAAAACCGCCCAACCATACAAACTAAACCATAAATCATAAACCAAAAAAGAATACTAAAATATAATATAAAAATCAATCCCAAAATGTAGAAGGATAGAACAACCAACAATATCATCCAATGATGTCAGCCCACAATCCTATTCCAATACCTAGGCCGACACCAATATCGATTCCGCCCATACCAACACCCAAAAATACCACAAAGCCTCTATGTGAAAAATAAACAAATTCAATTGGGACATGCCCCCAACTATGGCCAAAACCAATATACAAAATAAAAGAATAATGTTTAAATAAATTCACAGCAAGAAATGATGCCTTCCAAAAGAAAGAAGCTCACCACTTCAGTCCAAATACTGATACCAAATTTGCGTGCTAAACAAGAAGAGTAGAATGACAGGTTCCTACATAGCGTGGGTATATAGCCGCTATTAGATAAGGTTAGCGAATGATCGCTAACATGAATCCAAGGATAAGGATAAAGTAATGCCAGTCATAAAACCAAGTTAAACCATCCATAGTGCATACAACCATATATATAAGTGCCGAGAAAGAGAACTGAGTCTAGGATACATTTAAAACCTTTACCTGAGTTGTGTGGCTTTGCCGTCCTAACCATCCACGGGAGATCTAAAAGGATCCCAATGCGTGTAGCCGTGTGACTGGGCAATATCCCATGGGATGAATAGTACATCCCTATAATGTAAAAGATAACACTCGCATGTGGTCATTAAAGACCCCTCATATCGACAAATATGAGTTTTCAATTTTGGTCCCCCCTAAGACCGCCACCTTCCACGGCTGAGCTATACTATCCACCATTAATGCCAAATTAAACCCATGTCCAAACAATATATTTATCATATATTAACCAAGGGAAATATTGGTGGTATCATCATACCTCCCTATTACTTGCAAGTAATATCTATAGACAAACTATTTAGGTTAGGGGACCTTAGGTGCCCTTTTTTTCCATATTAAATCCACTTGGAAGACTTCTATGTTCTCCACAAGCATACCATTTATCCTTTATCCTTTATCCTTTTCAAACCATTTAAACTATGAATAAATTCTTTATCCAGTTTAAAACATGCAAGAGTCTCATTAAAAAAGTCAATGTAATGAACATATCTTTATAAGCATTTTATCAAACACCTTGGGGGAATAATATAACCAAAACCAATTTCAAAGACCATTAAACCATTACCATTCAATAAAATTATCCAAATCCAACATTAATGCATATAAAAGCATAATTAAAACCATAGAAAACCACAACCAAGCATTTAATATCAATAGTTGAAAATAATAGTCATAAAATAGTAAACTCATGAAATCAATCATGTAAACCATGAATTTAGTTGAAATTACAATGAGAGAAGAGAATCATTCCTTATACCAAAGAATTGATAAAAAAAATCACCAAAACAAGCCCTAAAGAAATCCGTAAGATGAACCCTAGCCTTTTTGCCCCAAAAGCTCTTGAGCACATTATAAGATATTTTAGAATAGTTTCTAAGTTTTAATGAATAGAATAATAGGGTAAATTAACTCCTAAGTATATTAGAAGTCGTGGTTCCTAATTAGGTTAAGTAGGGAAATGTAAAAAATACCCCCTACTTAAGTTGCACAAAATTCCCATCACAGGAATATGTTTGACCCTTACTAGTAGTACCCTCATATACAATTGGCACCCACCACTCATATCCAGACCTCAAGCCTTAGATAAAATACTGTCTAGTATATGACTCATCCAACCAAGTCATAACCACAGCATATGATCCGTATCCATGACCCATATCCCTGGAAGACTGAAATATTAGGAGGATCAACACTATACACCATACGAGTCCTTAATATGACTCATCTCAAGACCTTACGACTCATACTCCTAAGTCGTACCCATTTCAATGATCAAAAACATCCCACCAACTAACACTGGTCAGCATACAACAAGACCTTATCATTTGTACCCTAGCATACGGCTCATAATAATTCATCATATTGGGTACAGAGAATGGGATTTCTTGGAAATTTTCTAAGGTTCAAAACTCAGGATGTTTTAGTAAATACCTTAAATTCTGGTCCTTGAAAATTTTTTGCCCTGTGAGCTTACTGCCTAGACTGCGACTCTCTCTATGAGTCATAGGGTGTCTTGACGGGTCATAGGACCCAAGTCATAAGGAGTCTAGTGAGATTTGCTTGAGTTATTCCTTTGATGATGACTTGAGGTCATAGGTCGTATTGACTACATATGAGCCGTAAGGAATAAATCATAGTGTATCTAGTGTATGCCATAATAGTTACTTCCCTTAATACGATTGTACAAAATGAGTTATAATTTCTGGTTTTGAGTTATATGGTATGACTCGTAAGCAAACCAATATGGTTTCTGATAGGTTGTTGTCCAGCTTACGACTATGTGTCACAAGTTGTAGGGAGACTGTATAGGTCGTAAGGTCACCCATAGTGACAAGGTAACATATCTCAGTCCTTATACTAAAGGCATTTTGGACATTTCCCTCTTTCTCTAAACATAAGACAAGATTTAAAACCCATTTAGGGTATCATTATCAATCTAAAACAAATTGATATAACCTTTTAAACTCTCTCAAGAAAAAACACTTAGGTTTCTCAAGGTTAGCAATTAAAGGTTCCAAGGGTAATTCCTTTCTCAAATTTCTAGGTGATTAAGGCATGTGACTCTACCCCTATATTTTTTTAATTAAAGCATAAAATTATATAATTATTTATATGGATTTAAACATGGGTTTTGATATGGGTTGAGGGTTTTGGAATGAATGTTTCATACATTGTTTTTCTATGATTTATTATGCATTATTCATGCTTTATATATGGTTTTAAACTGGTGAGGTGCTTGGGATTTGAGAATAAACTTAGGGATTGTGATTTCCCTAAATTTTATGAATATTGACAATGGAATTGGTGATAACCCCAACCCAATTTTATGAAAATGGCTTTTAGTATGAGTACAATTACAGTGAACTACTTTCAAAATAATTTTTTGATATAAAAAGATTATTAAAATATGATGATTTGATTTAATGAACAAAGGGAGTTGTTTTCCTAAGTTAAGGGAATTGTAATGCCATGATGATATTACCTTGCAAGTGTAGTTGGTATGACAATACCAACATTGTAGACCTTAAGGTGTATTATGGTTTACTTAATGGAAATGTATGCTAAATATTTTAATTAGTCTTAAACAAGGGATGTACAGTCAGGCCATAAAATTTGAGGTACCTAGGGACCAATACCAGAAATTATAGTTGCTGACGTGATAGTCTAAATGACTGGGTGGTTTGAGTTCCACTTATGATATGATTGGGTGGTTCGAGTCCCCTATGTTAAATAACTTAGTTCTTAAGTTACCTTTGATATATGCCAGGAGGTTTTAGTCCCCCATGGAGAATATGTACATGTGATTATTCTTTGTTTCGTATGGCTACATACACTGGGGCCCTTTTAGCTGGGGGAGAGCTAAACCCATCTATCTTGTGGGTGCCTTATTATGATGGTTATGCTACATATCCTAGGTTAAGATTTTAAACTCCATGCTAAACCTTATTCTCGATCCTAATATTCTTTCTCTGTATATGTGTGTGTGTGTGCATACATGTATGTGAACATGTACATTATACTGAACTAGATTTTGAATTACCATTACTTTATCCTTATCCTTGAGTTTCATGCTAGTGCTCAACCCGCTAACCATCTACGGATGGTTTATCCCCATGCGATGCAGGACATAAAGACATAGATGGTTTTCTCACGTAGTGATTAGGTGACTTCAGGATTGATCAAAAGTTGACTTAAAGTGGTGAGCTTCTATACTCCGAAAGACCCTTATTTCATGTTTGGTTCCTTTATGTCATACTTTTTGTTAGATTTGTTTTTGGATATAGTCAGGGGCATGTCCCAACTTTTTATTAGTTTTTTGTTATTAGAGGCTTGTGGATATTACTATGGACTTTGGCATTGGTTATTGGTTATTGGTTATCTTTATTGTTATCGGTTATTGACAAATATTAAATACCTTCCAGTTATTAATCATGCTATTTTGTTATATGTTAGGAATTGAGCCACTGTTAGTGTATTATAGTGTTTTTAGCTAGGTAAAGGGTGTGGTCCTCAGTCCTTTTTGGACTTGGGATGCCCATCACGGCTAGGCCCTAGTTTGGGTCATGACAAAGTTTGTATTATATCCTAGAATCATGGTCAATTGGGTGTCCATAAAGCCATGTCAAGTAGATCTCTTTTATGGGTATGTAGCACACCATACTTATAAGGTAGAAGATATAAGATATCTAGGAATATTTTCTTTTCTTTTTATTCTATTTTAGGCTATAGAGTCTAAGGCCTTGGTTCTACTCTAATTCCTATTTGTTTGTATTTTAGACCATGCCTCCTAGAATATCTAATATTCATTAAAACTCTTCAATCCGGCTTGAGGACAATACAGATGGAGCTCATCTTAGAGCTCATTCTACTTATGGAGTTCAGACCCAGTTTAGGGGTCTAACTCCTAATTTCCCTCATAGAGTTCCACCGATTCACTCTATCCCTCCTTGGACACCTCAGGGTGATGTGTCCAATGCTAAGTTTTGCTAGTCAATCTATTTACTTACCCAGTTGATGGCCTCTCAGACTGAGAATGTTGCTTCTGTCATTCTATCTTCTAAAGTAACTAGAGTTGACCAATTTATGAGGTTGAGTCCTATAAATTTAACCGGTTCCAAGGCTAAGAAAGATCCTCAAAACTTTGTTGATGAGATAAAAATAATCTTCAGGGTCATGCATACTTCTAACTTTGAGAGTTTTGAGTTTTTTGTATACCAAATGAAGGATGTGACATTTAAGTGATATGAGGAGTAGGAGTAGATGAGGGGAAATGATACTGAGCTAGCTATGTAGGATGACTTTTTCTAATATTTTTCTGGACCACTTCTTTCCTTAAGAGTTAAGAGAGGTAAAGGCCAAGGATTTTATGAATTTTAAACAAGGAAGAAAGAATATAAAGGAGTATCTCCTGAAGTTTCATCAGTTATCTCATTATTCTCTAAAATTGGTATCTTCCATGAGGGCGAGGATAATGAAATTTGCTTCAGGATTGTCCTAATTTTAGTTTTGGAATGCAAGGTTGCCTTATTGAACAAGGATATGGATAGTTCTAGGCTTGTGGTATACATGCAATAGGTTGAGGAGGAAAAAAGAAGCAAGCTAAGATAGGGGAAAGGCAGCATAAGGAATTCAGGTATTCTGAGCTGGGTAGAGGTCAGTAAAATAGTGGTAAAGATAGAAGGAAATGGTCTAAAAAAGTGGGGAAATTATGGTTCCTATTCTATGGCTAGTTCTCCATATCCTAAGCCTTCTGGAGATCATCACTTTTGGAATGACAATGGATTTAAGGCATAAGGTTCCCATTCTTAAGCCAACGGAGCTCAGTTTGCCCCATCTTATCCTCTTGTCATTTTTATAGGTAGATGTATCATGGTTTTTTTGATGAGGAAAGGAATAACTACTTTAGGTATGGTCATGTTAGTCACATGTAGCGGTATTATCCTTATAAGGTTGCTTTTGGAGCTAATTAGGTTCAAATTCGCTACTTCTTCAGCTCCTACAACAAAGGGTGCTACTTTTGGCTCCGACAGTGGTTGGAATTAGCTGTATGCTCTTGCCACCCATCAAGAATTTGAGGCTTCTCTTGATGTTGTCACTGGTATCTTACAACTCCTTTTTTGTGATTTGTATTGCTTTCTTGATCTGGGGTCTACTCTTTCTTATGTAACCCCTTAAATGGATATTTATTTTGGGTTCGGTTCTGAGTGTATTCTTGAGCCCTTTGTTGTGTCTACCTTAGTGGGTGACTCTGTTGTGGCTAAAAAAGTATATAGAGTTATGTGGTATCTATTTATGGTTGGGAGATATTGGTGGATCTAATAGAGTTAGATATGTTAGATTTTGATTTAATATTGGGGATGGATTGGCTTTATTCGTGCTATGCCTCTCTAGATTGTCAAACCCATAAGGTCCTTTTCAAATTTCCTAGTGAGCCGATTATAGAATAGGAAGGGAGTTCCCTAGTGCCTAAGGGAAGGTTCATTTGGTCTGGGTTAAAAATTATATCTCGAAAGGTCCTTCATAGCAATCCATTTTTGTGGTTAGTGAGTTTCCTGATGTGTTTCCCAATGATCTTCCTGGTATTCCTCCTAATAGGGAGATTGATTTTGGGATAAACCTTTTTTTGCATACCCGTCCTATCTTTGTTACTTTTTATACAATGGCTCTGGCTAAGTTGAAAAAATATAAGGAGTAGTTGAAAGATCTTCTTGATAAAGGTTTTATTCACCCCAGTGTTTCCCCATTGGGTGCTCCTATTTTGTTCGTACATAATAAGGATGGTTCCCTTTGAATGTGTATGGATTACTGCCAATTGAATAAGGTAACAATGATGAATAAGTATCCCTTTCCCAGGATTGATGACCTATTCGATTAGCTTCAGGGTGCTAAGTAATTCTCTAAGATTGATCTTCCATCGAGGTATCATCATCTGAAGATTAGGGAGGTGGATATACCTAAGACTACTTTTTTAACCCGATATGGTCATTTTGAGTTTCTGGTCATGTCTTTTGGGTTGACAAATGCCCCGATGGAATTTACGAATATTATTAACTATGTATTCCATCAATTTTTTGACTTGTTCATCATTGTGTTCATTGATGACATTATGGTACATTTAAAAAGAGGAGGATCACTCCAATCACCTCCGTATAGTGTTGCAAACCCTTAAAGATCAGAGGTTGTATGCTAAATTTTCTAAGTGCGAGTTTGGAAGAATGTTGTTACTTTTTAGGGTCATGTTGTTTCTAGTGAAGGTTTCATGGTTTATCCAGAAAAGGTTGTAGTGGTTAAGAAGTGGCCTAAGACCATGAATCCAACTGATATTCGAAGCTTCTTGGTTTTAGCTGGGTATTATAGGAGGTTTGTAGAGAGTTTTTCTTCGATTGCTGCCCCATTGACTAGGTTGACTCAAAAAAAGGTGAAATTCCTAGGGTTTGATCTTGTGAGGGCAGTTTTAAGAAGCTAAAGAATGATAAGTGGTAAATTTACCACTCATTTACATCCAAATTCGTGCGCACTACTATTATTTAAAGGTGTGATTGAGACAACTTTGTTAGTTGAATTCACTAATTCCATATTTTGTAGGTATATAGGTGATAAGAAGGAAAGAAGTAGAATTGAGCTTAAAAAGGATCAAAAAGGGAAGAAGTGTTGCAAAAATTGGAAAACCCAAAGCAGATCTGGCCTCAGGTACTACAATCGCAGACTGAGAACCACAATCGCGGTAAGTCAAGATAGTCAATGCTTGGGTTGTGAGAATTTCACTGCGACTGCAGAGCCGCGATCGTGACTAAGCTGGAGCGATCATGGTATATGGTTTATGCCTAGGGGTTGTTGTGTAATTATATGTGGCCATCCCAAATCCCTTATAAGGCTAAAACCCTTTCTTATTTGACATTGATCACTTTGAGAGTTGAATTTGGAGACATTGTAAACCTTACTAATTTGGGGAAACTATTGTGTTTAAATTTTCAATTTGAGTTTAGCAAAACTGAAGTTAAATTGAAGAATATTCTTACTTCCAATTTCCATGGATGCATTGAATGATCCTTTTTGTATATTTCTTCTCCCTAACTTCATGAGTAGCTAAACAATTTATCTTGGGATTATGTTGAACTAGGATGCAATTATATGTGGGTTATGATTTATTAGTGTAGATTCTTAGTCATTGGTTGTGGGTTTCACTAGTGTTCTCTTGATTTAGTTGGTATTTGTGGGTGATAATCCCAAATTCTCAAACTCTCACATCATCCTTTTAAAAGGGGTACGAGTGTACCTTTGGATCCTACATCATCTTTTAAAGAGGGATATAGGTGACAAGGCATTACTGAATAATAGTTAGATTTAGCTTATGCTCTTTTCATCATCTTAAAAATAAGAGTGAGTTGAGTATTAGCTAGATATTCGACATCTTCCTAGAAATAGGGATGCCCAATTGAGGTATTAGGTGAAATTTCTTGCCACATCCATGAGGTATCCGAAAAGATCCGTGGGTGATAATCTTGAGGTTTGGCTGAAAAACTAGCCTTAAGAACTCTTAACCTAGCCTACCCATGTAGTTGATGACTAGAATTTGCACTCAATTATCATGAACTTATGCATTATTTTCCCCAAGGAAGACATAATCCCACGACTTGTCTCAAATTAAAATCTTAACCACAATCGTCGCTTTGAGTTGGTAGTTTGATTTGATTTTGATAGAAGACCTTTCCAAGCAAATCCCCCTCTTTTAATTCATGATTTTCATTTTGTTTACACTATGGGAATATATTTAAACACTATCAATACCTATAGAGTAGAAGACTAGACTCACTCCTCGAGGATTCGACCTTAATGTGATGGGTGCTAAAGGGTCTCCTACCACCTCCTATGTTGATGAAGACTAAAGAAAGAGGGATGAAGAGAGGAAGGAGAACATAGAAAAATGATAACACAATTAGAGTTGGTGCACCAACTAAATTAGTGAATGCCATTGCATCTAAGGTCTATGATGAAGAAGAATCCAAAAGGCTTGATAAAGAAATTCGATATTTGGCTAAATATTAGGTGGGTTCCCACTTGGCCTATCAAAGGAAAGGTGGGAACCAAGGTTGGACGGATTGTGAAAGATAGAGAAATTGGCATTATAGGGATAGAAATCATGATTGGAGAGAAAATAAAATTGAATATGATCGATATGTGCCACCTCATGATCGAGTAATGGGTAAAGAGCCTAACTCAGTTGATCCTGAAAATTCAAGACCGAGGATATGTTAGCAAGGATCTCAATGAGAGTGGAGAGAATGGACAAAATGGTCTGAGAATTAAAAGGAGACTTTACACAAAGCAACCAAACAGTTTTATCGTATTTTATCTCAATCAAGCCATTAGAGACTCAAACCGGTCAAATCTCTACTCAACTTAATACTAGACAAAAAGGAGGCCTTCCTAGTGATATCGTTGTAAATCTGAAAAATAATGCTCAAGTATTGGATATTGTCACAAGGATTGGAAAAACCCTTGGTGATCTTATGGTGGAAGTTGATAAAGATCCAAATATTGAACAAACCAATGTGAAGAAGAATCTTATGGTGGATTCAAACGAGGAAGCTCCAAAGTCTCAAGGAGGGAATGAAAAAGAATTGATGCTAAGTAAAGAAGTGGTTGATGAGTAGGTGATCCAAAGGTAGTTGAGAATGATGAACCGCAAAGTGATCTGATGCCTTCCATGAAGGTTCCTTCTCCATTCCCTCAAAGGCTCAAAAATAAGGAGGAAAATGCTAAATTCAAGACGTTCCTTGTTGAGCTTAGCAATCTATCAATTAATATCCCATTGATAGAGGCAATTCAAGAGATCCCAAGATATGCTAATTTTATAAAGAAGTTGATGTCAAAGAAATGTCTTGTAGATGGTGAAACCATAGAAATTACCCATGGGTGTAGCGTTATCATGACTAGTGCTATAGAAAAAAATAAAGAGGATCCCGAGGCATTTACAATCCCTTGCACCATAGGGACACACACGTTCAAAAAAACTTTGTGTGACCTTGGTACAAGATTCAATCTCATGACCTATGTAATCTATCAAAAACTTTGTTTGAGTACAACTACACTAACAACAATGAGGATTTTGATGGCAGACTAGTTGGAGTTTTGTTTGATGGTTAGTAAAGGTGGACCATTTCATCCTTCTGACGGATTTAGTTGTCCTTGATTGTTAAATTGACCAAGAGATACCCATTACCTTGGCTGAATTTTCCTTGCAATCGAAAGATTTAACATTGATTTAGAGTTAGGAGAAATGAAATTCTGAGTTCATAATAATGAAGTGTCCTTTCGGGTGTGCAAAATGGAAAAACAACCTATGGAGCTTCAAGTGGTATCAATTATTGATGTGGATGAGTAGGTGAATGATGGGTCCCTTAAGGATCCAACTTTAAAATTTAAGAACGTCGTGCTGTGATGATAAACAAGGCGTTATATGGGAGAAAGCCCACCAATGCCATAAAAGTGGCCTGTATACCTTATTTCTAATTAGTAGAGTAGGTTTTATTTTGTTAGTGATTAATCCATGAAATTATAGTGCTAGAAGGTGTTTTGAATGCAGTTGAATAGGGGACATTATGAAACTTTTGTGTAGTGGACTGAGCAGGGGAAAATAGAGGACAAAAATAGCCTGAATTACCGCAATCACAACACTTGTTCTACCATAATCACGCTATCTGTATGACTGTAATTACAGAACTTGGACCATGATCGCGGTCATGACTGGTTAAAAAATTAGTCAATTTCCCTATTTCCCCCATACTCCCTTTTCAATTTTATCTCAAATTGAATTCTTTCTTGATCGTGTTTTAAGCATCTAAGTTTTGCATTTCATCCCATTTTCATCCTCAATTCGGTATGTAGTTTGAATTCTGTAACACTCCCAAACTTTTCCTAGCTAAATTTTGTCCCTAAAGTGTCAAGCTTTGGATTCTAGAATGATTTACACTTATTTCCCTATGGAATTCCATAGATTTAAACTTTTAATTATGTAGATCATTGAATAAGCTTTCCGTCGATATAAGATTCATCCAAAACGGACACTCGATGAAGAAGTTATAGCTATTTTATGTGCTAGTCATAAAACATTGTCATTTTGGTGTTTAGCGCATCACGGAGATGGTTAATTAGCAATTGTCAAATTTTAGTGGGACCTCGCGATAGTGGCGCATCGTGGAGGATCCCAATTTCGCATTCGCCAATTTCTAGTGAGCCACCGAGATTGTGGCGCATCACGGTGGCCCATAAAATTGGGCACCAGTTATATTTTTACTCTATCTCATTAAGGGTAAAATGGTACTTCTCCAACCCCTTATCATCTCTAACACGAGATTTAATCCCAACAATACCAAAGTAAGATTATTTTCATCAAAATCTCTCAAGAAACTCCATTAGGGTTTCAAACTAAAAATCCTCGTAACTCAAGATTCAATCTTGAGTTTTTGAAGATAATTAGAGATTTGGAATCTCCAATCCGTAAGCTTCAACAATAACTCATTATTCTTCGAAATAGAGGTACGTGGGGTTTATCCTAGAAACCTACATGGGCTTGAAATTGTTAAAGCATGATTTAAAGGTTTTGATGCATGTATTTTATGGGGATTTTGAAAACTATATTATAGATTATGCTTTTCGAAATTTTCAATGCTACTATTGCTTTGGCCTTGTGGTCTTTTCCCCTAAATTGATTTACATATATATGTATATGTGTGAATTTGAGTTTTAAGATTGTTGAGACCATAAATTATGAACTCCCTCTCTTTTATTATTAAAAGAATTATGGTTTTGTGATTTGAAAGATGTTTTTGCTATATCCTAGCATTTAAACATGATTTAGAATTATTGAGAGGGTGTTTCTTAATATCAATATGTTCTTGTGCGAATGAGAAAGAATTGCATGTGTTTACATGAGGATTAAGAAGGAAAAGATTCATTGAATTGAATTACTGAAATGCTGGTCTCAAAACTTATGTTTTGAATACAGAGATTTATGATAGACTAATAATGGCTTAGAGATGTGACTTCTAAGTCAATGGTTTGACGATACCATATGTATTTATGCCATAATAGTTTATGTTTTCAGAGCATGTTTTCAGAGTATGTTTTTAGAGACTGCTTGTTTTGATAGAGTTTTAAGAAGGGGTTTAAAGAGGATTAGGTGGTTACCCAAAGATGGCGCGAGTTCAAGCAACTCTTAGCCTGAAACCATATTTGTCGATACGGGTAGATTATTATTGTACGCTGGCGACGGCCGTGTGGCATAGTAGATTTAGAGACTTCGACCCTTGCGGCACACTTGGGTTGGGGGCTTCGCTGCCGAGTTAATGGCAATTTCCATATAGCCCATGGAATTTTTCAGAGTTGTAGGGTATACCACCTAGCACAGAATTAACACAGATTTCTCAGAGTTGTGATAATTTTTACAGAGACTTTAAAATGCCCATGTGAATTCTAACTATATGATATACTCATTAACTATTTTAAATTTCTCTCATATATGTTGGATAATAAATAATTATTTTATATATTCTTTGCGTACCAGTACATTTGTATTGACCCCCTCCCTCTCCAACCTCTCAGGTTCTGAGGCACAGTCTAGGGATCCAGATAAGTAGTAGATAATTCAAACAGCTGATCAGATTGTGCAATAGTGAGCCTTCTCTATTCCAGAAGGCCTGTCTTTTCAGATTATGTCACTTATTTTAGATTTGATCTACCGAGGCCTTGTCCTAGTTTCAGACAGTTGTTAGATTTTCATATAGTAGAGATTTTGCAGACTGAGGTAGATGTTATTTAGATATTGTTGAATTGCAGTTTCCATAATTATGTTGAATTTAGAATTTACCATGTTTCCATAGCTGATTATGTTTCCACATATTTTTTTTATATGAATGTTGTGCATGATTACCAGATAGAGAAGGCCGTTCCGGGCCTTCATGGTTTGGGGTGTCCGTCCTGGCCACACCCTAGTTTGGGTTATGACAAACTTGGTATCAGAGCACGGTTCATGGTCCCAGGGTGTCTGTAAAATCACGTTGGGTAGAGCCTTGTTTATGGGTGTGTAGTTCGCCACACTTATAAGCAGGGGGCTACTAGGCATTTAGGAATGTTTCTCTTCCTTGTGATTTAATTCGTTCTTCAGAGTGTAATCTGTCCCCTAATCAATGATCTCTTGTTTTTTAGAAATCCAACTATGCCTCCCCATCGCACCAACGTTAATGCTCAGGATGATGAAGTCCATCCCACCCATAGGATACGTAACCATAATAGAGATCATACCACAGAACCTATTCTTACTCCGGAAGTACCTCCTGTACCGACCAGTCCTCCTAGAGCTCCCCAGATAGGGGACAATCACACTCAGCCTCGTGAAGGAGAGGTGTCTAATCTGAAGTCAGACAGTCTATTCACATGCTTGCATAGCTGGTAACCGCACTGACTCAAAGGTTGAAAGATATGGGGTCGGTGTATGTTACTTCTAAAGTTACTAGAGTGGGCCAATTCATGAGAATGAACCCGCCCAAGTTCTTTGGCGCTAAGGTAAAAGAGGACCCGCAGGGGTTCATAGATGAAATAGAGAAGATTTTCAAAGTAATGCATGTTGATCAGGTGGAAGGTGTTGAGCTAGCAACATACCAGTTAAAAGATGTAGCGAACGAATGGTACAACAAGTAGGAAGATGCGAAGGGTCACAATGCTGAGCCCATAGTTTGGGATGAGTTTGTGGAAGCATTTCTTGATCGATTCTTTCCTATGGAGCTGAGGGAAGCTAAAGAAAAAGAGTTCATTAACGTTAAGCAGGGTAAGATGAGTATTCAAGAGTATACTCTAAATTTTAATCAGCTGGCCCGTTATACCCCTGAGATGACGAGTAGTAAGAGGGCCCGAAGGAGAAAGTTTGCTTCCGGCCTTTCAGACGATCTGGTGCTTGAGTGTCAGGGAGCTATGCTGAATAGAAATATGGACTTTGCTAGACTGTCAGTCCACATGCAGCTAGTTGAGGAAAAGAAGAAAAAGATAGCCTAATCTAGGGAAAAGGACAGGCAGTCAAAGAGAGCCAGAGTGATAGACCAGAGTGATAGTCAGTAGTAGAGCAGTAATTGGGGCAGAAAATGGCAAAAGAAAAAGAATTGGGGTAATGATCAGTCAGCAGCTAGTGCTCTAGTATCTAGAACCACAGCTGAGCAGCGCACCCAGAATTTTCAATCTAGTCAGGGGCCAAGGATGTAGGGTACGCAGTCGCAAGGAAGTGTAGCCTATACCTCTCAGTCCTATCTACGCTGTGGGAGATGCGGGAGGAATCATCCAGAGAGATATCAGTTTGGCACTTTGGTATTTTATTCATGTGGCCAACCAGGCCATATCCAGAGAGACTGTCCGGCCGCAAGGAATAATGTTGGAGGATCCAAGTCTCAGGCGAATTCTGCTGCACCACCACCACCTCTGAAGGGTACCACTTCAGCCACTGGAAATGACCAAAATTGGTTGTACACCTTGACCAATTACCAGGAGGCAACGGCCTCCCCAGATATTGATACCGGTATGTTGCAAATCTTTTCTCATGATGTTTATGTGTTATTAGATCCCGGGTCTACCTTATCCTATGTGACCCCGTATATGGCTGTTGGTTTTGATTTTAGGCTCGATGTGATTTCTAAACCCTTTTCTATTTCCACCCGGTGGGGAATTATGTTTTTGCTAAGAGGGTGTATAGGGGTTGTGTTGTGACTGTTTGTAGCTGGGATACTTTAACAGATCTCATAGAACTTGATATAATTGATTTTGATGCCATCTTAGGGATGGACTGGCTCCATTCATACTATGCCACCTTGAATTATAGGACCCGAAGAGTCATCTTTTTTTTTTTCGAATGAGTCTGTGATGGAATGGGAGGGGCATTCTCTAGCACCTATAGGGCACTTTATATCTTACCTCAGAGCTCGTAAACCTTTTTCTAAGGGTTGTTTGTACCATCTTATCAAGGTTAAAGATTCTAGTGGCGAAATTCTTCCTCTTCAATCTGTCCCCGTAGTGAATGAATTCCCAAAAGTCTTTCCAGATGATCTCTCAGGAATACCACCTGATAGGGAGATAGATTTTGGTATTGATTTGTTGCCAGATACCTATCCTATCTCTATTCTACCATATAGGATAGCTCTTGTAGAGCTAAAAGAGTTGAAAGAATTGCTAGCAGACCTTCAAGATAAAGGTTTTATCTACCCCAGTATGTCTCCCTGGTGTGCACCTATACTTTTTGTGTGAAAGAAAGACGGTTCCCTGTGTATGTGCATAGATTACCGCCAGTTGAATAAGGTCACAATTAAAAATAAATATCCCCTTCCTAGGATTGATGATATTTTTGACCAACTTCAGGGTTCAAAATGTTTTTCAAAGATAGACCTTCGTTCGGGATATCACCAGTTGAAAGTTAGAGAGTCAGATATTCCTAAAACAGCTTTCTAAACCAGATACGGCCATTATGAATTCTTAGTCATGTCCTTCGGGTTGAGTAATGCCCTTGCAGCTTTCATGGACTAATGAATAGGGTTTTTCATCAGTTTCTAGATCTGTTTGTCATTATCTTCATTGATGACATTTTGGTATATTCTAAGAGCGAGGAGGACCATGCCAATCACCTCAGAATCATCCTTCAGACTCTTAAAGATCAAAAGTTGTATGCAAAATTTTCCAAATGTGAATTCTGGGTGAATGCTATTGCGCTATTGGGGCATATTGTGTCCAGTGTGGGGATTAAGGTTAATCCCCAAAAGATTAAAGCAGTGAGAAAATGGTCCAGACCCATGACTCTAACCGACATTCAGAGCTTCTTAGGTTTGGCGGGTTATTACAGAAGATTTGTAGAGAGTTTTTCTTCCGTAGTTGCACCACTTACTAAGTTGACTCAGAAAAAGGTGAAATTTTTATGGTCGGACTTTTGTGAGGATAGTTTGGAGATGTTAAAAGACAAGTTGACTACTACTCCTATTTTGACTCTTTTGGAGGGTACAAAAGGTTTTGTTGTATACTATGATACATCCTAGTGAGACTTGGGTGTGTTCTTATAAAGCACGATAAGGTGGTGGCTTATGCATCTAGGCAAGTGAAGGTGCATGAGCGAAACTACCCTACTCATGACTTGGAATTAGCAGCTGTGGTCTTTGCACTTAAGATTTGGCAGCACTATCTTTATGGGGTGCATGTAGATATTTTCACTGACCACAAGAGTTTACAGTATGTTTTCTCACAGAAAGAATTGAATCTCAGGCAGAAGCGGTGGTTGGAACTTTTAAAAGACTATGACATGAGCCTGCACTATCACCCGGGTAAGGAAAATATTGTAGCTGACGCCCTCAGAGATTGTCCATGAGCAGTCTTTCTCATGTTGAGGAAGGGAAGAGGGAGATGGTGAAAGATATTCACCGGCTTACAAATCAAGGGGTGCGTCTCTTGGATTCCGAAGATGGGGGAATGGTTGTTCATGAGATAGCTAAATCTTCCCTTTGTATAGAAGTTAAAGAAAACCAGGTTGAGGATCCCATATTGATGCAAATTAAGAAAGATGTGGGTTAACAGAAAGTGATTTCATTTGATATCGGTGGTGATCGTATTTTGAGATACCAGGGTAGGTTGTGTGTACCAGATGTAGATGGTCTGAGGAAGAGGATCCAAGACGAAGCTCACACGTCGAGGTATGTTGTTCACCCTGGTCCTACTAAGATGTATCAGGATTTAAAGACTATTTATTGGTGGAATAATATGAAGCGTAATGTGGCTAATTATTTTGTCAAGTGTTTGAATTATCAACAAGTTAAAGTAGAAAATTTGAGGACGGATGGTTCTTCTCAAGAGATAGCTTTGCCCTTATGAAAGTGGGAGATGATTAATATGGAATTCATTACAGGACTTTCAAGGTCTTGAAACCAGTATGATTCCATTTGGGTGATTATAGATAGGTTGACCAAGTTAGCTCACTTTCTACCCATCAGGACTAATTATTTGGGAGAGGATTATGCTAAGTTGTTCATTGCAGAAATAGTTCATTTGCATGGGGCACCAGTGTCCATCATATCTTACCGAGGTACACAATTTTCTTTATAATTTTAGAGATTATATCAAAAGAGTTTAGGTACCCAAGTGAATTTAAGCACGCCTTTCCATCCTCAGACAGATGGGTAAGATGAGTGATCTATCCAGACCCTTAAGGATATGTTGAGGGCCTGCGTAATTGATTTTAAAGGTAGTTGGGCAGAGCACTTACCATTAATATAGTTTGCATATAATAATAGTTTCCATTCCAATATTAAGATAGCTCCTTTTGAAGCATTATATGAGAGAAGTTGTAGATCTCCGATAGGATGGTATGAAGTAGGGGAGATGTAGATGTTTGGGCCTGATCTTGCTCATCAGGCAATAGAGGATGTGAAAGTCATTAGAGAATGACTTAAGACAGCTCAGAGTCTCCATAAGTCCTACCCTGATATTAGGTGAAAAGATCTAGAGTTTGAGGTTGGAGATTAGGTGTTTCTCAAGGTTTCTCCCATGAAGGAGTCATGCGATTCAGAAAGAAAGGTAAGTTGAGTCCTCTTTATATAGGACCATATAAGATTGTAAAAAGGATAGATCGAGCTGTATATGAGTTGGAATTTCCAACCAGTTTGGGTTCTGTATATCTATTGTTTATATATCTATGTTGAAGAAGTGTATTGGAGACCATTCTTTAGTGTTGCCTGTCGAAGAAATCAAAGTGACAGACTCCTTATCCTATGAAGAAGAGCCTATAGAAATTTTGGATCGCCAAGTTAGAAGATTGAGGAACAAAGAGATAGCATCGGTTAAAGTATGGTGGAGAAACCAAAAAATTGAAGAAGTAACTTAGGAATCAAAAGTTGACATAAGAGCTAGATACCCAAAGCTTTTTGATCCAATGGATGATGAAATAGAAGGTACAAGCCTTTCTTTATTCTTTCTATGCCTTAGTATGCTTGAAATTATGCGTGTATGTGTCCCGCATCAATATTCGGGGATGGATGTTCCCAGGGGGGGATATTGTAACACCCTCAAACTTTTCCTAGCTAAATTTTGTACCTAAAGTGTCAAGATATGGCTTCTAGAATGATTTACACTTATTTCCCTATGTAATTCCATAGATTTCAACTTTTCATTACGTAGATGACTGAATAAGCTTTCTGTCGATATAAGATTCATCCAAAACGGACACTCGGTGAAGAAGTTATGGCTATTTTATGTGCTAGTCGTAAAACATCATCATTTTGGTGTTTAGCGCATCGTGGAGAAGGTTTAATTAGCAATTGTCAAATTCCAGTAGGACCTCGCGATAGTGGTGCGTCGTGGAGGAACCCAATTTTGCATTCGTCAATTTCCAGTGAGCCACCACGATAGTGGTGCATCGCGGTGGCCCATAAAATTGGGCACCAGTTATATTTTTACTCTATCTCATTAAGGGTAAAATGGCACTTCTCCAACACTTTATCATCTCTAACACGGGATTTAATCCCAAGAACACCAAAGTAAGATTATTTCATCAAAATCTCCCAAGAAACTCCATTAGTGCTTCAAACTAAAAATCCTCATAACTTAAGATTCAACTGTGAGTTTTTAAAGATAATTAGAGATTTGGAATCCCCAATCCATAAGCTTCAACAATCATTCATTATTCTTTGAAATAGTGGTACGTGGGATTTATCTTAAAAACCTTCATGTGCTTGAAATTGTTAAAGCATAATTTAAAGGTTTTGATGCATGTATTTTATGGAGTTTTTGAAAACTATATTATTGATTATGCTTTTTGAAAGTTTCAATGCTACTATTGTTTTGGTCTTGTGGTCTTTTCTCCTAAATTGATTTATATATATATATATATATGTATATGTATATGTATGAATTTGAGATTTAAGATTGTTGAGAGCATAAATTATGATCTCCCTCTCTTGTATTGATTTAAAGAATTATGGTTTTGTAATTTGAAAGATTTTTTGCTATATCCTAGCATTTAAACATGATTTGGAATTATTGAGAGGGCGTTTCTTGATATTAATATGTTCTTGTGCGTATGAGAAAGAATTGCATGTGTTTACATGAGGATTGAGAAGGAAAAGATTCATTGAATTGAATTATTGAAATGTTGGTCTCAAAACTTATATTTTGAATACAGAGATTTATGATAGACTAATAATGGGTCAGAGATGTGACTTGCAAGTCAATGGTATGACGATACCATATGTATTTATGTCATAACAGATTATGTTTTCAAAGCATGTTTTTAGAGTATGTTTTCAGAGACTGCATGTTTTGATAGAGTTTTACGAAGGGGCTTAAAGAGGATTAGGTAGTTACCCAAAGATGGCGCGAGTTCAAGCAACTTTTATCCTGAAACTGTATTTGTCGGTACAGGTAGATTATTATTGTACGCTGGAAACAGCTATGTGGCGTAGTAGATTTAGAGACTTTGACCCTTGCGGCACACTTGGGTTGGGGGCTCCGCTACCGAGTTAATGGTAGTTTCCATATAGCCCATGGAATTTTTCAGAGTTGTAGGGTATACCACCTATAGCAGAAGTAACACAGATTTCTCAGAGTTGTGATGAGTTTTACAGAGTCTTTAAAATTCCCATATGAATTTATACTATATGATATACTCATGAACTGTTTTAAATTGCTCTCGTATATGTCGGATAATAAATGATTAATTTGGATATGCTCTGCGTACTAGTACATCTGTATTGACCCCCTCCCCTTCAAACCTCTCAGGTTCTGAGGCACAGTCTAGGTGTCCAGATAAGCCATAGATAATTTAGATAGTTAATCAGATTGTGTAGTGGTGAGCCTTCTTTATTCTGTAAGGCCTGTCTTTTCAGATTATGTCACTTATTTCAGATTTGGTCTACTAGGGGCCTTCTCCCAGTTTCAAACAGTTGTCGGATTTTCATGTAGTAGAGATTTTGCAGAATGAGTCAGATGTTTTTAGATGTTGTTGAATTGCAGTTTCCATAATTATGTTGAATTTAGAATTGACCACGTTTCCATAGCAGATTATCTTTCTGCATCTTCTTTTATTATATGAATGTTGTGTATGATTACCAGATAGATAAGGGCGTTCCGAGCCTTTATTGTTCAGGATGTCCGTCACGGCCAGGCCCTAGTTTGAGTCGTAATAAACTTTTAAGTACCCAAATTTTGTTCAAATTCACTAGAAATAGTGTGTGCACGCTAAGTTCTTGATTAAATGCCCAAATGAATGCAGTGCTAAATTTTTCCATGTTCCAAGGGCATAATCAAACATCCAGAGGCTAGGTTTCATATGCATAAGGTTATTTCCTAATTTGAAACACAATTTGACAATGATATTAGGTGATTTGAATTTTTGAAAATTTGGCCTAGTCTTTCCTCAGATACCGCAATCACAGTCATTGGATTGAAATCACAGCACCACGATCACAGCTCAAGGACCCACGATCACCATATTTGAAGCTGATTTACAGCCTGAACAAAAAAAATCTTGCACTTCCAATTCTTGCCCAAAACCTACCAAGAAACCATCCCATGAGCTTAATTGGACAACATAGCATAGTTTTTGCATGAAAATGTTAATGATGAGTGTTGTTGTGTTGTTCTTAGGTTTTCCTGATTTACATCATAGGAAATTATGACCAAGTCCATTTCATGGCATCTAAATGCCAAAAATGCTACTATGGTGATCTCCCCAAGACGAAGTTGCTACTGGAGAGGGTCATATGTCCTGATAAGGTGCCAAAATATCTTTTGGCATTCCATGATCTATTCATAGCCACTGGGTAGAGGTGTTTTGCCCTGAATTATTATTAGGCAAATGAGCAATGGGTAAGGAAATTCTATGCTAACCTTAGCATGGTATCTCTATCATACCCAATCATCAGGATCAGAGGGAAGGAATTAAACTTTAGAACTTAATAGATAAATGACCTATATAGGCTCTTGAATGCAGATATAGTTCAATTCAGTACAAAATAGTGTGAACCAAGGAGTTGGATAGAAGAGAAGTCGTGTCCAAGTAAAGAGGTTCATTGGGCAGCCATAAAGAGGGGTATGTCGATGAAAGGTTTCACAACTGAGGCCTGGATTTGGTTGAACATAATTTGTAGCAAGGTTTCTCCATGCACACACATGACTACTATTCTATACATAAAAGTCCAGATGGTTGCTTGTATACTAGACAACATTTCCTTGAATGTTGGTCGGCTTGTAATCTCAGATATGAATCATTTCAAGATCCACGGTGGTACGCTCCTCTTATTCCCCTTCTTTAATTGCTGAGTTGTTCAAGAGATCTAGGGTTAAGGAGTACCCTGATGACACTTAGGTGTGCCCAAATACCCATATTTATCCTCTTTAGATTTTGGGTGAGGATGCATCAGGAAAGAGTAAGAAATAAAAGATCGAATTGCGTAACTCGACAAAGAAGAAGATAGAGTATTACAGGAAATCCATATCTAGACCATTTGATGAGATCATGGTTTATTTGAGGGAAATAAAGAAGCTCGTAGTAGGGTTGCCTTAGGGATCAGGAGAGACTTCCACCACCTAACATTCCTATGTTTCTCTTTCTAATTATGAGAGGTACTTAAAGGATCAGAGGAAGTAAGGAGATACTATTGCTAGGCTTGAGAGGATCTATTCATCTTTGGAAGAGTCTCACATGGATCTTCGGGACTCACATGAGAAAATGAAGAAGAGGGGGAAGAAGAGAGGCAAGTTCTTCACCAAGATACAGAAAGGGGTGAAGAGACTTTGGAAGGTTCTGAAACCAGAGATAGACTTCCTTATTCCAAAGTTGACAGTGATGATGAGGCCCCAGCGAACTGGTCCAGTTCTAATAATGTTGGAGATGATGCAGAGACAGATTAAGACAACATCTCTTAATGCGGTTAAAGGGAGAACCATTTTATTTTCTTAATGTATTATTGATTATGCAGTGAGGGTCACTGAAAGCTTCTTAGTTCGGGGTTCCTGTCTCCGTATTCATTAATTTATTGGGTTTGTATTATTGATATATTTTTGGATATTTTTATGTTATTTTGGATGATTTTTATTCACATTCTAGGTTAAAATATTTGGGCACTCTGATGGTGCCCACATTTCATGGATTAGTTACTTGTTTAATTTTTTTATTTTTTTTATTTATCTTTTTCTTATTTATGGTGATATCGGATGAGCCTTTCCTTATGATAGATTGAGTAAAGACATTCTTAAGGGAAAATTTTTGTGATTAGGTTTTGAGCAATGAATGCAGGGGAAGTCTGAGTACTCATAGCATCAGAGATATAAATGCAAGGGAAATCTAAGTACTTGTGGCATTTTGGATTTGGGATCACTTTATACCTATGGTGAAGTTTGAGTATCCATATGGTTTCCCCTCACAGAAGCTGAAATACGAGATGACGACTTGGTTTGATGCCATAAATAGAAAATTGTGTGCAGTGCAAATGTGAATCAAACACTCCCTTCCATCCAAAAATGTTTTAAAAACAAGGGCATGGGCGTGAATAATTTTGTAACAATACCTCTTTTTGTTACTCAAAAGTCTTTAGCTAGTAAAAATTGGTAAATACTCCTATTTTTCCCTAGTAAGAATTGCAATTGAGCCTCCTTGAAAAGTTTGCATGCTATGTGCGGTGAGCATAATTGTCTAACTCTCATGCATACTTGTACCATCTAGAACTTACCGCATTAGTCTCTCAAGGCTAATTATGATTATACTCGGTTGGTGAAATGATCTTAGGCCTCCTTGGTGAATATTAGGAGCCCACTTTAGCCTAAATAGCCTACCCATACATAGAATAGTATCCTTAGTTACCCATTTTGATCCTTCAAGCCTTTCATTACAACCCTATTACAAGCCTTGAACCATTCAAAGTTTTTCCCTCTTTTGAACCCTACCTTCCTTGAACTTGAAAAATTAAGATTGAGGCCAAATGCCTAAGTTGGGGGTGGTAAATTTGGAAGAGATGACCTTGGACCATGATAATGTAAGTGGATGCCAATGATGCAAACAAAGAGAGAAATTGAAAAAAAGTAAAAAAAAAAAAAGGAATCATCAAAAGAAGGAATAACATAGAGTGCAAAAGAAATAGTCAATAGAAAATGCTTTCAATGAATTAGGCAAATCAAGGTAACAAAAGGAGGGATGTGTGAATTTTGGAAACAAATGAAGTAGTCCATGGTCAGAAGTTAGGTTAAATAGTATGATGTAGATGTTCAAGATGGGTGTAGTTACTTTGTACCCAAATAGTATCATACCCTTTCCCAAACCTATGCTACAAGCTTGAAAAATTCCTTCGAGATCTCTAACCAAGTGTAGTCATTGTAATGGAAATTTAAAATAAGGGCAAGCATATGGTATGGTACTTTTTAGCATTGAGGAAGTCTTTGTGAGAGTGAGTGTTTCACTTAAATCCATTATTGCATAGTAGATAATTTGCTGTGTGGGATTTTCTTCTCGTGAGCAGGCATGTAGACTAATTGAGGTGCGTGAAATTATCGTCTTTTGAAAAATGAGGCAAGGGAGTATAATAGAGTTCTATTGATAGGGAGTCACTTCTATAGAGCTAGTAATTGTTGCATTGTAGTTATTAAAAGTCCTTTTAATCTTTGAGATTGTATTGCACGTCGAGGGGAGTCGTGAGAATAGCTTTGCCCATGCTTGAGAGCTACTTGCGGTGTTAATCAAGTTTGAAGTCACTGTGATCATTTGGTTGTATAAATGGGCTTAAATTTGCATTTTCTCATTGAGTAAGAGGTAGTGTTGCTTGAGGACAAGCAAAGGTTTAAGTTGGGAGTGTTAATGAATGGTAAAGTTACCACTCATTTACATCCAAATTCATGCACACTACTATGATTTAAAGGTATAATTGAGACAACTTTGTTATTTGAATTTACTAATTTCTATATTTTGTAGGTATACAGGTGATGAGAAGGAATGAATTGTCATTGAGCATAAAAGAGATCAATAAGAGAAGAAGTGGTGCAAAAGATGGAAAACTAGAAGCAAATTTGGCCTCATGTACCATGATTGCAGAGTGAGAACCATAATCGCGATAAGTCAAGATAGTCAAATTCCTACGATCATGAGAATTTCACTACAACCGTGGAGCCATGATCGCGACTAAGATGGAAAAATCACGGTATAAAGGGTTTATGCCCAGGGGCAATTGTGTAATTTTATTTAGTCGACCCTAAATCACTTATAAAGCAAAAACTCTTTCTTATTTGGCATTGATCACTTTGAGAATTGAATTTGGAGACTTTGTAAACTCTACTAATTTTGGGAAACTATTTTGTTTAAATTTCCAATTTGAGTTTAGTGACATTGAAGTTAAATTGAAGAATCTTCTACTTTCAATTTCCATGGATGCATTGAATGACCCTTTTTGTATATTTCTTCTCCCTAACTTCATGAGTAGCTAAACAATTTATCTTGGGATTATTTTGAACTTGGGTACAAATATATGTGGGTTGTGATTTATTAGTGTAGATTCTGAGTCATTGAATATGGGTTTCACTAGTGCTTGATTGATTTAGTTTGGATTTATGTGTAAAAATGCCAAATTCTCAAACTCTCACATCATCTTTGAAAAGAGATGTGAGTTTACCTTTGCATCCTATATCATCATTGAAAAACGAATATGTGTGACAAGGCATTAGTGAACAGTGGTTAGTATAGCTTATGCTCTTTTCATCATCTAGAAATATGGGTGAGTTGAGTTTTAGCTAGATCTTGGGCATCTTCCTATAAATAGGGATGCCCAATTGAGGTATTAGGTGAATTTATTTGCCACATCCATGAGGTATCCAAAATGATCCATATGTAATAATCCTGAGGTTTGTTTGAAAGACTAGCCTCAAGAACTCATAACCTAGCCTACCCATGTAGTGTATAACTAGAATTTGCACTCAATTATTATGAAAACATGCATTATTTTCCCTAAGACTTGTCTCATATTAAAATCTTAACCACATTTGTCACTTTGAGTTGGTAGATTGATTTATTTTGATTAAAGAACTTTCCAAACAAATCCCGCCATTTTCATGCATTTCATTTTTCTACACTACGGGTGTACACTTAGACACCATCAAAACCTATAGGGTTTAAAGACTAGACTCACTTCTCGGGGATTCGACCTCAACGTGAGTTAAGCTTTTTTGACAAGGATTATCAAACTTGCAAATATTTGTTTGTGATTTTCTTTTCTTTCTCATTTTAGGTAGATTTTTGTTTTAGTTTACTTGTTACTATGGAATATTGGAATGAATATAAATTTGGTGGTTTTAAATCTTATCTTGATGATCTATGTCCATATTATGGTGGAACCCACTTTTGGCAAAATTGTAAATATTCTCCCCAAAAATGGTGTGCCACCATCTCAATCCTATTGGGAGTATGATTATTCTTTATGTGGTGGTTGAGATGGACATTGGAGTGATTGTCCAAATGCCCTTCCCCTAGTTATGCTAACAAAATTGCTAGTTATTCTTATAAGTTTGATAGGTTTCATGATGTGATAAAGAAAGAACAATGTGCTAGATACAATGGCGTTGAACATACCTCTAATTCTCTTGGATCGGGAGACTACAATAGAGGAGGATGTGCATCACTTGCATTAATCCATGGTGCCTTTTGGAATTGAGAGTGAAAAATAAGAAGAAGTAGGTGAGTAGGTCGATCTTTCAAGTGCCATGGATATGTCCAATCTTCAAAATGAGGTTGATAAGGAAAATATATCAAGTTATGTGGTTGATGGTGGGCTTGATATGGAAGAATTCTTGGTGATTTTCCAGCCAACCAAACTAAAAATAATGAAGGATGACAAAATTAAAGAATCGATACTAGCGTTGAAAGGAAAATCCAAGCAAATAAATTGTAAAGACTCTAGTTCATTTCAGGGTGAGAATGTCAAGAATAATGTGACTCCAAAATTGGGAAAACGACCTCATTCCAACCACTTTTCTATATTATGCTAGGTGGATGTGATGAAAGTCGACCCACCTGAGAAAATAATGAACGTTGGAGATAAGGAGCAAGATTCTTACATTTTGGAGTTTTTCACTCTAAAAGAGCAAAATGACTTTCCTCACTTGAAGGCTGATAAATAAAAAATCCAATGTTTTACAAGTGTTTTTTTTATGTTCTCACCAATACCTAATGAGTCTATTCGGAAGTTTGATGTGAAGTTGAGTAAAAGGTTCAAGTCTTCAAAGTGGCGAGATAGAATATGTATCATTGTTCCCTTAGTTTTAAAAAGTACCTCTAAGATGTGTATATCAAATGTTGGGTAAATGATTCAAATCTTCTAAATGGATACATAAATCATAGTCAAGAGAGATCGTGCCACAACTTTAACAAGGGCACTTCTTGGGAGGCAACCCAAGAAATTTTCTTGATATTTTCTAATGTTTTTATTCAATTTTAGTGTATTTTTGGGTGTTTGTAGGTGAGAGCATAAGTTGAAAAGGGTATTTGAAGAACGAAACTTGGATAAGTATTTGGAATTTTATTTTATAATTTTTCCTCTCTTAAGTAAGCTTACAAGGTATGAACTTTTGAGAAATTCTCTTTAAAATACAAATGATTATAACATTCCATGATTTCTTTTGGTTTGAATTTAATTTGTTTGAGCTTAATTTGATAGAATATGGTTAGTGGGATGAAATTTTTTTGAATGTGTGCCTTGTCTTACATGCTCAATTGCAAAAACTTGCTTCCATACACTAGTGCTCACTATGTGTTTGATGAAACACCCACATGAGGTTTGTTTGCTTAATTGAATGGTGGTTGATTTACTTAGGCTAGTATGATTACAAATAGTGTGTTTGGTGATGAATTGGTGCATTGAGCTTGTTCACATGTGTTGTTACTCTATTTTTCAAGCTCTTACCTTTCATGCAAACCATGTGTTTGTTAAAATATTGATAAGAGAGGAACGCATTATGTGCTTGTAAAGGTTAATGTGAACTTTCTTGGGGTGTTATATAATCATTTTTGGATCTTAGTTTTGAGTCCAATTGGTCTTAAATGTTGGATAACCAGTGCTTTTTGGTTGAGTTTATTGCTGAGTGTTGCATCCATGGTTTGATAGGTTAATGTGGTTATCATAGTATTCCCGGGAGAAGTCTAACTAACGAAAGAGACATGAATGCTTTCCTTGCCCTATGATAGATTGGGTAATTCCATTCTTAAGGGTATAGGGTCATTTGTGTTTCTACTGGTTCCATGAGTGTTTTATGAGCTAAATGGATGATATGTGAAGTTGTCAGGAAAGAATCCCATGAAGTTTAATGATAATGTTGTCTTACATTCACCTAAGTTTTTCTTTAATTATTTAAGAAGAGGCAAAAGTTCAAATATTCTTTCAAAATGTCATTGGCAAGAAATGGGATGTTTTTTTTAAAATAAAACCAAAAATATAGTTTTCATTGTGTAAAAGATAAAAGATGTTTTTGATCTCTCTTTAGAGTGAGACCATTAAATCCTATTTTTGTCTCTCTCTTTACAAGGATTAGTCCTTGACTCGGAGTAACTTATTAAGATCAAATTGGTTGGGAGACTAACTTTTTGCTCAATGAGTATGATGCTATGTGTGGTGAGAATTTTTAATAATTCTTGTACAAAAGTGTAGTCTAGAACTTTCCCCAAGTGTGTAAAGCTAAATCCTGGACAATCTTGGCTTAGAGGATGACCCAAGGCTATTGTTGACCTGTCACATAGCCAAATTCCCACCTTAACATTTATTACTAATTAATCCCTTTGAGCTTTTTGACCCATTTCTCTTTCTTTTAGTAATGATAACCTTGCTAAAACACCTAATCCCTTTTTAAATCTCTCTTTTGGCACTTAACCTCTTTTTATGTATTGGATTATTTGAAGAAATGAAATATAGAAAAAAGTGTAAGTTTGGGAGGTTTATGTAGTTGGGATAATAATGTAAGGGTGGTTCAAACTCAAAGTTAGGGGATGAATGTGATGTGCAAAAATGAGCTAATAAAGGTGTTTGTAAGGTGGTCAATTCATGTTCTTAAAAGACAAGAGATAAACTTGATGATATAGTTATATAGACTAACCCTTAGAATGTGATGGGGGGGAGGGGGGGCTACAAAGAACTTAAAGTTTCAAAATCTCTTGAAAAAAAAAGTTAAAGAAATGAATAAAGAAAATGGTGGCTTTGAATTATTTGGTAAATGTTAATAAAAAAGGTTGGGAAATATGGGAAATGATTTAAAGAAAAATACGGTGGATAGTTTGAAAATTTTGGGTAGAAAAGGTTGAGTGATTGCATTGAAGGAGGTCTTTTAGTACTTGATCCACATATATTCCTTCCCGCACCTTAAACCTTCATCTTGACCCGTAATACCTTGGTGATTCCAAACTGGGTAAGTCTACATTAGTGGCAAAAATCACAAAGGGAAAGCCTATGGTTCTACTCGTTGTACTTGAATTTGTTTGCGAGAATGAGTGTGAATTATTGCATTATTTAAGCTCTTTTAGAGATTTCCATGTCTTGTGTGAGTGCAAAGCTAACTCTTGTTTTTGAGCGGTATCGATACTTTTGGGTAGAGGGTGAAGTCTTACTACTAGTTTGGGTATTTGAGTGAGGTAAGTTGCATTGTAAATATTGAAACAATCTTTGAAGATTTTATGTCTCCTCTTAAGATTCTTTGTTGGTTTAAAAGGTTCTTTTGATACAAACTTGCATCCTTGCTTCATAAAGATGTGCTTATTGAAAAATTTTGGTTCACTTGTTGCCATGATATGTTTTGAAAGTCTTTGCAAAGCTTTGTTAGCTTATTCCTTTAGATAGATTTCTTTTGGGTGGATTTGAGTTGAATACTCTATCTCATTGAATTGTTCTTAAATTCTTGAGGACAAGAAATAGTTTAATTTTGGGGGTGTTGATGAGTGGTAAATTTTCCAAATTTTTACCACCTTTTAACCCTAAATTATTATGCTTGCTCATTAATTTTTCATAAATTTCTTACTTGATGCTCACTTGTGTAGGTAAAACTTGAAATGGAAATATGAGAAGGGGAACATAATAAAAATGAGCCAAGGATAGGTGGAAAATAAGAAATGTGAGCAAAAAGAACAAAATTTGAAATGCAGGCCCATAAATCGACCTTGAGTTACCTTGATCGCAACCTAATGGTTGCAAATGCGATCACGGTCAAGTAAACTAATGGCGATCGCAAGATAATCCCACGATCACAGTATCATAATTGAAGTTAAGAGATGGCGATCGTGATATGGTGGAACAAGTTTAAGGGAAAATTGTAATTTGTATAAAGAGACCAAACGCATGGTGACTTTTTTGTAATAATTGGCAAATGTAGAATTGGGGCTTAAATAGGGGTGTTTATCTCATTTTCATCATCTTTAACATATATCTTGATTCTAAGTTTTAGTTTTTGTTATTGAGGAGAGACAATTGTATGTGAAAACTCCAATTGAGAATTTAGTTAAAGATTGAAAGTGAAGCTTGGGTTTACTCTCTTTAAGTCTCAATGGAAGAATTGAATTCAAATATGGGTAATCTTCTTCTTCTCTTTAAATCCATGGATAGCTAAATTTTTATCTCGAGGTTATGTTAGAATAGGGTGCAACTATTTGTGGGTATTGATTGCTAGTTTCAATTCTTAGTCCATGTTAATGGGTTTCACAAATGCTTGGTTGTTGAATTGAAAGTTGTGAGGGAAAGCCCCAAGTTCCCTAAACTCATATCTTCTTTGAAAGAGGGATTTAGGTGCCTCTTTAGATCCCATATCATCCTTGAAAGAGGGATGTAGGTGATAGGTATTTATAAACAATAAAATTAATTTTAACTTATTCCTTAACATTAACTTAGAAATAAGGATGGTATGTGAATATGCTATGTCATGAGCATCATCCTAGAAATAGGGATGCTTAATTGAGGTTTTGTGTTGATTTTTTTTCCTTTCCCATGAGGTATTCAAAAGAATCCATGGGTGAAATTTTGGTGTTTCGTTGAAAGACTAACACTAAAACCCCTAATCTGGCCTACCTATATATCCATTAACTAACGTTGAAACTTGATTTCATGTACCCATATACTAATTACCTCTAGGAAAACATAACCCCAAGAATCTTCTGATTTGGTTTTATCCATATGTTGTTTGCTCTCAATTTAGTGTTATAGATTTCTTTTATTTTAAACAAGTTTGATTCAGAACCCCCAAATACTTGTATCTTAGGTTTGAATTTAGAAAATTTTCTTTTATTTCAAACTTACTCAATCACCATTCACATTATTCCTCATGGATTCGACCTGGACTCAAAGTTGGGTTATTATATTTGACAATAATCATCCTACATCAAAACAATAGTATAGGTGAGCGTGATCAAAGGATATGTTGACTTAAGCTTTGGTTTTAACCCTACCCAAGGGCATTGATAGTTCTGTTGTATATTATAATGCATCTCATATGCATCTTGGTTTTCTTTTGATGCATCATGGTAGGGTGGTAGCATATATTTCCAGACAACTTAAGGTGTATGAGAAAAACTATCTAACTCATGACTTAGAGTTGTTGGCTGTAATTTTTGCTTTGAAAAATTAGTGTCATTACTTGTATGGAGTTCATGCTGATATATATTCTGATCACAAGAGCCTACAGTATATTTTCACTCGGAAAGAGCTGAATCTCACAAAAATGAGATGGTTTGAATAACTCAAGGACTATGCTATGAGTCTTCACTATCATCCAAGTAAAGTTAATGTGGTTACTGATGCTCTTAGCAGGTTATCCATATGGAGCTTATCTCAGATGAGGAGAAGCGAAGTCTGGAAAAGGATATTCATCATTTTGCTAATCTTGGAGTTTATTTTTTGGATTGCAAGGATGGTGGGGTAATCATTCAGAAGGTGGCGAAGTCTTCTCTCGGTACTGAGGTAAAAAAGTAGCAAGTTTTGGACCGTATCTTGATGCAAATTAAGGATAATGTTGGTCAGTAGAAAGAGATGGATTTTAAGATTAGTGGAGATGGTATCTTAAGGTATTAAGAGAGGTTGTATGTTCCTGATGTTGATAGGTTGAGAGAGAGAATCTTGGTTTAGGCTTATGAGTCGTGGTATATGGTCCATCTTAGTTTGACAAAAATATACCATAACTTGAAGGAGATTTATTGGTGGAATAACATGAAGAGAGATGTGGCCAATTTCGCAGCTAAGTGTATGGTTTGTCAGTGAGTAAAGGTTGAGCACTTGAGGCCTAGTAGGTTATCTCAAGAGATTGAATTTCCTATACAAAAATGGTAAGTACTTAACATGGATTTTGTTACCGGTATTCCAATGTCGCATAGTCAGTTTGATTTGATTTGAGTCGTCATGGATAGGATGACTAAGTCTGCTTATTTCTTGCCTGTAAGGACAAATTTTTCTATGAAGGATTATGTTAAGCTTTTCATTTAGGAAGACATCAAGTATAGTGCGCCTGTCTCTATAATATTATCGTGGTGCACAGTTTTGGTCTCACTTTTGGTGTTCTTTCTAGAGAGGTTTGGGGACTAAGGTGAGCCTTATCACCACCTCCTCCCTCAAAGGGGTGGACACGCGGAGAGGACCATTCAGACGTTGGACAATACTCTAAGGTCTTGTGTGATCGAATTTGGTGGTAGTTGGGTTGATCATTTGCCTCTCATAGAGTTTGTGTATATTAACAACTATCACTCTAGTATTGGGATGGCTCTTTTTGAGGCCCTCTATAGTAGGAGGTGTAGGTTTCCTATTGAGTGGTTTGAGGTTGGTAAAAATAGCTCATACGGTCCTGACTTGGTTCACCAGGTCATGGAAAAGGTGAAGGTGATTCGAGATAGTCTTAGGACTTCCCAAAGTCGTTAAAAGTCCTATACAAACGTGATGCAAAGGGAGTTGGAATTTAAAGTTTGCGATTGGGTGTTCTTGAAGGTGTCTCCCACGAAAGGAGTGATGCAGTTCTAAAAGAGGGAAAGCTCATTCCCCGTTATGTGGATCCATATGTAGTTATTAAGAGATTGGTCAATATGGCTTATGAATTAGATTTTCCCTCTAGTTTGGGTTTCATTCATTCTATATTTTATGTCTCGATGATGAAGAAGTGCGTGAGTGATCCTTACTTGGCTATTCCATTAGAGAGTGTGAGTATTTTGGATTCTTTATCTTATGAGGAAATCCCAACTGAGATCTTGGATCATCAAGTTCGTTGGTTATGGAATAAGGATGTGGCTTCGATGAAGGTTCTATGGAAGAACCAAAGGTTCGAAGAAGCTACTTGGGAAGCTGAAGAGGACATGAAGTCCAAATATCCATTCTAGTTCCCCGTTGCCAATAATTGTGCTTAAGGTATGTGTTAATCTTAATATCTTTATTTTTTGCCTTTGTTAAAGGTAAGTGTGGTTGTATTTCGTGTTAAATTGTGTTAAGTTATTCTTGCCTCATAATTCAAGGAAGAATTATCCTAAGGGGGGAGAATGAAACACCCCAGATTTTGGTGCTTGAAAATTTCTTTACCTGTTAGCTTACTGCCCAAACTATGACTCTCCCTATGAGCCGTAAGGTGTCTTTTCAGGTCATTGGACCAAAGTCGTAAGTTATCCAGTAAGATTTTCCTGAGTTACTGCTTTGGTGATAACTTGAGGTCACGAGTCGTAATGACTCCAAATGAGTTGTAAGGTGAAAATTGTAGGGTGTCCAGTTTATGCCATAAAAGTAACTGCTTTATTAAGATTGAATAAAATGAGTCATAATGTCTGGTTATGAGTCATATGGTAAGACTTATAACCAGACCAGTGTGGTTTCCTAAAGGGTGCTGTCCAGCGTACGACTATCTGCCACGAGTCGTAGAGTGACCCTACGAGTCGTAAGGTCACCCATAGCGACTGGACGACAAATTTTAGTCTTTTTACTAAGGGAATTCTAGGCATTTCCCTCTTCCCTTAAATCTAACCCATGACTTAAAACCTCTTTAGGAATAATTATCACTCCAAAACAAATCAAAATAACTTCTTAAACTCTCTTAAGAAAAAACACTTAGGGTTTCTCAAGGTTGGTAATTAGAGATTCCAAGGTTGATTCCTTCCTCAAATTTCTTGGTGATTAAGGTATGTGACCCTTTCTCTAAATTTGTTTTAATTAAAGCATGAAATTACATGATTATTTTGTGGATTTGAACATGGGTTTAGATATGGGCTGAGGGTTTTGGAATGTTTCCTAAATTGTTTTCCCATGATTTATTATGCATTGTTCATGCTTTATATATGATTTTAAACTTGTGGGGTGATTGGGCATGGTGAGTAAACTAAGGGATTATGATTTCCCCAAATTTTGTAAATATTGACAATTGAATTGGTGATAACCCCAAGCCGTTTTGTGAAAATAGCTTTAAGTATGAGTATAATTATATTGAAATACTTTTGGAACAATTGCATGATATAAAGAGGTTATTGAAACATGATGGTTCAATTTAATGGACAAAGGGATTCGGTTTCGCCTACCTTGTATTAATGAACAAAGAGTGTTGTTTTCCTAAGTTAAGGGAATTGTAATAGCATAATGATGTTACCTTGAAAGTGTAGTTGGTATAACGATACCAAAGTGTATACCTTAAGGTGTATTGTGGTTTAATTAATAGGAATGTGTGTTAAATATTTTAATTGGGCTTAAGAGAGAGATTTATAGCTAGTCCATAAAAGTGAAAGTCTCGAGGGACCAATAGTGGAAACCATGATTGCTGCTGCAGGGGTCTAAATGACCGGGTGGTTTGAGTCCCCCTTGTTATATGAATGGGTGGTTCGAGTCCCCCATGTTATATAACTAGGTGCTTAAGTCATGTTTGATATATGCCGGGAGGTTCGAGTTTCCCATAGTGCATATGTATGTGATTATTCTCTTATTTGTGTGGCTACACACACTAGGGCCCTTTCAGCTGGGGGAAAGCTAGAACCATATAGCTCGTGGGTGCCTTATTATGATGGTTTTGCTACACAGTCCCAGTTAAGATTTAAAATCTGTAACACCCCATATTTCCCTAGCATAATCTAAGTCCCAATACATACGTATTCGTATATAAAATTTTCGAAACACTCATTATTTTTCAGTTTAGATCCTGCCATTGTGTAGGAAATTCAATTAGCTCTCCAACGATATAAAATTTGCCCAAATCCGATAATCAGGCAAGAGGTTATGGTGATTTTAAGTTTCAGTCATTAGACCCCATCATTTTAACCCTTAGTATGTCGTGCAGCTAATATAAGTAACGATTGGCAATTTTCAGTGGAGGTGCGTGATCTTGGCGCGTCGCGCCAAAGGCCAAATTGGCATTTGGTAGTTTCCAGTGTCTCTCCATAATTCTACCTCATCACTGTGAACTTTCAGGTCCAAATCAGTGAAGGACCGCAATTTTTCCCGCATCGCCCCACAGACCCGTTTTCCAGTTGTCTATTTCCAGTGTCTTGGCGCGATAATGGCACCAAGGCTAAAAATTGGGATCTTGAGTTTTCAGCTTTCGTTTTTAAATTCGTTCAAGGGTATTTGGGTCTTTTTACTAAGCCCTAAACTCATCTTAAAATACAAAATTTAGCCCCAATTGACCTAAATAATCATTCATTATTCAATTCCTCTCAAATTAAAGATCCCCTTGTCCAAAAACAAGAAACCATAGCTCTCAAATTCAAGACCAATCCTAACTCACCCAGAACTTCAAGAAATTCATCATCCCAGGTATGTTAGATGTTCATTCATGGATTCCTTTCATCCATGGAGTCCAAATATCCTATTTTAATTACCAAGTTATTATGTTTTAAATTATGATTTCATCCATGAATGTCCATGTACTATTGATTTTATACCATGCTATCATGAAATTATTGTTATTATTCAATCCTCCATGTTTTAATATTATTATTTACAGAATTAAACCATGAATTAATGCTATTATGATGAATCATGCTATTCCTACAAGTTCATGACGTTCCAATGATTATTTTAGACCATGAACTACAAGTGTTTGATAAAATGCCTACAAGAGTGATTGATTTAATAAAATCCTTCATGTTTTAATCTCCAAGTTTTAGTGTCATTTTACTATTATTGTTTTTGAGTCCTGGGGGTATTGAATACCCGAAAACCATAGCTGTTTATTAGTCTAGTCTCTGTACAAAGTACATGATAGAATAGTTTTTAGAACATACTATGAGCATTATCAGAATAGTCAGATATCAGCCAGTTCACCTCAGAACAGTCTAGTATTTCAGTGTCTTTCAATTGGGAGTTGGATTTAGCACTGAGGTAGTGTAGGGATAGCAGATTCCCTATCAGATAGATAGAGTTGATAATAGTAGTCCCTATACTCCAGAACGATTTAGCCAACTTAAGGTATGAGATGTCACCCGTCAGATTAGGCTTGACTATCTCGCAGGGATCACTCGTCAGTTCAGGCTTGACTCACAGGTTGGACCCCAATTAGCTCAAATTGGGGAATGTCGATTAGATGATACCTCCTATAATCTCAGATATAGTCTCAGTTATAGTCTCAGTTTAGTTATGAAGTGTTAGAGTTGCTTGACCAAAGCATACAAATATCAGTAATTTTCAGTATTTCAATTTACAAAGTTTACTCAGTCCATGTTATATGCTTGGTCATGCATCCCAGTTTCTACAAATTTTCATGTATCTTCAGTATTGACAGACTTTAATGCATACTCAGTATTTATAGATTCTTCATATTTTTAGAATCTACAGATTCCATGTTCTCTACTCAGTACTCCATGTTTTATATGCATATTCAGTTAATTATTAGTTTTAGTCATGAAACCATGCATATCAGCTACCTCATTTAGCATACTAGTACATTCAAAGTACTGATCGCATACCTTTCTTTTGTGCTATGATGTATCATATCATAGGTATTTATGCTCAGTTCCTGGACCGCGCTTAGACCTCACTCCTCAGGCTATTAGTAGTACAGTAGCAGTGGTGAGTCCTCATTATTTGAGGACAAATTATTTTACTTTATATCTCTATTTCAGTAGTTAGCGAAGTTAGTTTGGGGCCTTTTTCATCCACTCATATTCAGTCAGTCAGTTTTAGAGGCTTTTCAGACATTAGAGTCAGTTATCCAATAGTCAAATGTTCAGCTGACATGTCAGTTTATCAGTTTTAATTAGATTCAGTCAGTTTTTCTATAGATTCATATTTCAGTATTGATTCAGTGATAAAACCTTATGGAAATATCATATGTTTTCTACAACTATGATATTATTATTCAGTACTCATAACAGGTACTAGCTCATGGATTAGCTTATGGACCATCAGGACTTTAAGCACCGTATGATGACTATGGGGTAGTCCCGGGTCATTACAAACTTGGTATCAAAACGTAAGATTTTAAAGTATCCTAGGAAGTCTAAAAGACACGTCGAGTAGAGTCTTGTGCATGGGTGTGTAGCACGCCACACTTATGGACGAGAGGCTACAAGGCATTTAGGAAAAAGTTTCCCTTCTTTTAGTATTCATGTTGTGCGAGTGAGCATGAACTCAAGTTAAAATCCCTGTCTAATCCATTTCTTCCACCTATTTATAGAATATGCCTCTCAAGAAGAACATAAGAAGAATAAGAAATCAGCCAGCCCCTCAGCCCATCCAGGTAGATCCTCTGGATGAGAACATCTCTTACATAGAATTCAGGGCTCGTTCACTACTCTACCGATTCTGTAGTAGGACAAAATGAACAACCAGCTAATGTTCAGGATAACCCAGTGGCCAATACTACTGCAACTAGAATTTGGGATTTCACCCGGATGAATCCTCCTTCTTTTACAAAATCCAAGTCTAAAGAGAATCCATAGGAATTCTTAGATATGGTTCAGAAGGTAATGGATGCTATGGGGGTGACATCTAGTTAGAGTGTTGTGTTGGATGCATATAATTTGCAGGATATAGCCCATACTTAGTTTAAGCAGTAGAAGGTAGATAGGGGTGTTATTGCAGGGCCTGTAGAGTGGGAAGAGTTTGACACAACTTTCTTAGACAGATTTTTCCCATTAGAGTTGAGAGAGGCCAAAGTGTTACAGTTTATTAACTTAAGTCAAGGCAGCATGAGCATGAGGGAGTATTCCCTTAATTTTACTCAGTTAGCTCGGTATGCTCCTCATATGGTAGCAAATAACAGGTCTAAGATAAGTAAGTTTGTGTCTGGCATATCTGATAATGTAGTCAAGGAGTGCAAGACTGTAATGCTTATTAGTGAGATAGACTTTTCTAGGCTGATGGTTCATGCTCAATAGATAAAGGAGCAAAATATTAAGGAGAGGTAGAAAGGAAACAAGAGAGCTAGGAAAAGTAGTCTTAATTTTAGTTAGCCAAAGTCAGAAGGTAGTAACCGTCCTCAGTTTTATCAGAGGTCTACACCCCCAGCACCCTCTTCAACTAGTGCCCCAGTACCCAAATTCAAAAATGACAATAGGGATAGAGAACCAAGCTCTAAGTCCCAGGCTAGTGCTAGTAGTGCTTGTACAAATCCTCTATGTCAGAAAGGTGGCAGACACCATCAGGGCAAGTGTAGAGCAGGTAGTGATGTGTGATTTAGGTTTGGAAAGCTAGGCCATTGGCTTTGGGAGTGTCGGGAGTTGCTCAGAAAGGTAGGGATGTGTGCTAATAGGGCCAGTCCCATCATTCATAGTTCCAGTCGTTCACCCGACTCAGTAGGGTGCCACTTCCAGTGTTACCAATGGTCAGTGTCACAATAGATTATATGCTCTTCTATCCCACCAAGATCAGAAAAATTCTCCTGATGTACTTACGGGTACATTGCAGGTCTTTCACTTACATGTTTACGCTTTACTAGACCCTGGAGCTTGTCTTTCTTTTTTAACTCCATATATAGCCGTAAACTTTGGAGTCAGTATCAAAACTCTAACAGAGCCCTTTCCAGTGTCTATCCTAGTAGGTATTTCCATTGTACCCAAGCTGGTATATAGGAACTGTCCGGTTATAATATCTCAAAAAGTTACCTCAATTGATCCCGTGGAGTTAGCAATAATGGATTTTAACATCATTCTCAACATGGATTGGCTCCACTCATGCTATGCCTCAGTTGATTGTAGAAATAGAATAGTTCATTTTCAGTTCCCAAATGAACCAGTTCTTGAATAGAGAGGTAGTACCACAACTCTTAGGGGTCAGTTGATTTTGTACCTTAGAGCGAGAAAGATGATATCCAAGAGATGTGTCTACCATCTTGTTCGAGTCAAAGACTCTAACTTAGAAACTTTAAATCTTGAGTCAGTTCTAGTAGTGATTGAATTCTCAGATGTATTTCCTGAAGATCTGTCCGGAGTTTTTCCCAAAAGGGAAATTGACTTTGGAATAGACCTTTTCCAGATACTCATCCCATATCTATTTCGCCATACAGAATGGATCTAGCAAAACTCAAGGAGTTAAAAGAATAGTTAAAGAATCTCCTGGATAAGGGGTTCATCAGACACAACGTCTCCCCATGGGGCACACTTATTCTATTCGTGCGTAAAAAAGACGGTTCTCTCAGAATGTGCATAGACTACTATCAGTTGAACAAATTCATAGTCAAGAATAAATATCCACTTACTAGAATTGATGACTTGTTTTATCAACTTCAGGGTGCCAGCTATTTTTCAAAGATAGACCTCAGATCAGGCTATCATCAGCTCAGGGTCAGGGAATGTGACATTCCAAAAACATCTTTTCAAACTCGGTATGGTCACTTCAAATTTCTAGTCATGTACTTTGGTCTTACCAATGACCAGCAGCCTTCATGGACCTGATGAACCGAGTGTTCAAATAGTACTTGGACATGTTCATCATAGTCTTCATTGATCACATTATTGTTTACTCTCGTAGTGAAAATGATCATGCAGACCACCTTAAAGTAGTGCTTCAGACTCTTAGAGCTCACCAGTTGTTTGATAAATTTAGTAAGTATTAATTCTGGCTAAGATCAGTAGCCTTTCTTAGCCATATTATTTCTGGTGATGGCATTAGAGTTGATCTTCAAAAGACTAAGGTGGTGAGAAACTGGCCTAGACCTATCTTTCCATTAGATATCAGGAGTTTCTTGGGTTTAGATAGCTATTACCGTCGATTTATTGAAGGGTTTTCTTCTATTGCATCCCCTATGTCTAGATTTACTCAGAAGAAAATTAAGTTTCAGTGGTCAGATTCATGTGAGAAGAGTTTTCAAGAGTTGAAGACTCGACTTACCTTATCCCCAGTCTTGACTCTACCAGATGGTTTAGATGATTTTGTTATGTATTGTGATACATCCAGGGTAGGTTTAGGTTTTGTCCTCATGCATAGAGGTAAGGTCATATCCTATGCCTCTAAACATCTTAAACCCCATAAGAAGAATTACCCAACTCATGATCTTGAGTTAGTATTCGTAGTATTTGCCTTAATGATTTGGAGGAATTACTCGTATGCGGTGCATGTAGATGTGTTCACAGGTCACAAAAGCCTTTAGTATGTGTTCTCTCAGAAAAATTTAAATCTGCATCAGAGAAGGTGCTTAGAGTTATTAAAGGATTATTACATGAGTGTTCTGTATCATTCAAGCAAGGCTAATATAGTGGCTGATGCTCTCAGTAGATTGTCTATGGGTAGTGTTGGTCATGTTGAGGATAGTAAGAAGTAGTTAGATCGGGAAGTCCATTAGGTTTTCCGACTAGGTGTCCACTTGGTCGACTCAGTAGAGAGTAGTGTGTGGGTGTAGAGTAGTGCCGAATCATCTCTAGTTTTCAAGGTGAAGGAAAAGAAGGATAGAGATCCCTGTCTAGTTAAGTTAAAAGAATTAGTCAGAGACCAGAAAGTAGAAGTTTTCTCCCAAAGGGGAGATGATGTTTTGCATTGTCAGGGTAGATTGTGTATGCCTGGTGTAGATTATTTGAGGCAACAAATTCTAGCAGAAGCGCATGGTGCACATTACTCTATTAATCCAGGAGCTACTAAGATGTACCGTAATTTGTGCGAGATCTATTTGTGGAGTGGGATAAAGAAAGATATTGCAGAGTTTGTAGCTAGGTGCTCTACATTCCAGCAAGTTAATATTAAGCATCAAAAATCTAGTGGGTCCATACAGGAGTTCAGTATTCCCACTTGGAAGTGGGAGAAAGTGAACATGGATTTTGTGACAGGTTTGCCATGTACCCGTCATCAGCATGATTCTATTTGGGTCATCATAGACAGGATGACCAAATCAGCTCATTTCTTGCCAGTTCATTCCACTTATTCAGTCGAGGACTATGCCAAACTCTATATCTGAGAGTTGGTCAAGTTACACAGAGTCCCAGTAGCTATAATCTCTGATAGAGGTACCCAGTTTACCTCTCACTTATAGAAGGCATTCCAAAAGGGTCTTGGTACCCAAGTCCACCTCAGTACAGCTTTTCACCCTCAAATAGATGGTCAACCAGAGAGGACTATTCAGAATCTAGAAGATAGTCCTCTGAGAGCATGCGTTGTTAATTTCAAGGGTAGTTGCCATAACCATTTTCCTTTGATTGAATTTGCATACAATAACAGCTATCATTCTAGTATCTGTATGTCTCCGTTTGAGGCTCTCTATATTAGGACATGTAGATCTCCAATAGGTTGGTTGAAATAGGTGAGGCTATAGTAGTAGGGCCTGACTTGGTGTTTGATATGTTAGAGAAGGTTGAGTTGATCAAAGAAAGGCTTAGAGCTCCCAGAGCTGACATAAATCATATACGGATGTGAGAAGAAAGGACCTTGAGTTTGAGGCCGGTGATCTTGTGTACTTGAAAATCTCTCCCATGAAAGGAGTAAAAAGATTTGGAAATAAAGGGAAACTCAGTCCTCGATATGATGGTCCCTTCAGAATTCTTAGTCATTTTGTAAAGGTAGCTTATGAGCTTGAGTTGCCCTCAGATTTAGCCTTAGTACACCTAGTGTTCTATGTCTCATTGTTGAAAAAGTGTATTGGTGATCCAGCAGTAGTTTTTCCCTTAGAAAGTGTAGATATTTAGAACAGTCTATCCTTTGAGGAAGTTCCAGTCAAAATTCTTGATCATCAAGTTCATAGACTAAGGAACAAAGAAGTTCTACTAGTCAAAGTTCTTTGGCAGAATCAGTCCGTTGAGGGAGCCACTTGGGAAGAAGAGGTAGATATGCGGACCAAGTACCCTCATCTTTTCTTCGTGAATCTAAATTCAGTATAAGGTACTAATCTTCTTAAGATTTCTCTCTATCATACTCAATTTCAGTTGCACATCATGTTCATGTCAGCCATGCATTTATAAATTTGTTCATTCATATAACCCACGCATCAGATATGCATGTTCAGTTTGTAAGCTCAGTCCAGCAGTTTTCCTCATCTTAACTAGTTTCATTTGAGGACAAATGATCCCAAGGGGTAGATATTGTAAAATCCCATATTTCCCAAGCATAATCTAAGTCTCAATACATGAGTATTCGTATATTAAATTTTTGAAACACTTATTATTTTTTAGTTTAGAGCCTTTCATTGCGTAGAAAATTCAATTAGCTTTCCAACAATATAAAATTTGCCCAAATCTAATAACCAGATAAGAAGCTATGGAAATTTTAAGTTTCAATCATTAGACCCCGTCATTTCAACCCTTAGCGCATCGCAGAGGTAGTATAAGAGACAATTGGCAATTTCCAATGGAGGTGCGCAATCTTGGTGTGTCGCGCCAAAGGCCAAATTGGCATTTGGCAGTATCCAGTGTCTCTCCACAATTCCACCAACTCACGGTGAACTTTCAGGTTCCAATCAGTGAAGGACCATGATTTTTCCCATGTCGTACAACAAACCCATTTCCCAGTTGTCCATTTCCAGTAACTTGGCACGATAATGGTGCGTCGCGCCAAGACCAAAAATTGTGATCTTTAATTTTCAGCTTCCATTTTTGTAATGCCTGATTTTCTGAACTGGAACGCTACACGGTGCTCATGACCCCGAAGGACATGAGCTAACCCATGACTGATATCTGTACCTATAACGGCATAATATACGTATAAAAATATAGAAAACATGAAGTAAAAGGTCGTAAAGTTCAATCTTGAGCAATAAAATATGTGAATAAGGTGGTATCACAGTACCAAAAAAACTCAAAATACTAAAGTCTAAATCTGAAAACTCTGTAATCGTTTGAAAGCCTCTAAACTGTCTGAAAAAGGAGTTGAAGGAACATGTCTCCAACTAACTCCTTAAACTGAAAATAAACTGAAATACTGGAATAATAAATGTAATGATCATGTCATCAAAGATGAGGACTCACTGCTAACTGAACTGCTACTGCTGGTCTAAAATCTGCGCCTCAGAACCTATGGTGTTACATAAAAGAAAGCACCAAAGCGCAAATGCATCAGTACAATAAAAGTACTGAGTATACGTGGGGGTAGGCTAAGTGCATGGGGTTTATATGCATGAACATGCTGACTAATATGAACGTGATAATACATACATACATACATACTTACGTAACTACTACTGAACTCGTGGAGATACTGACTACTAAGTCTGAATACTGACATCATGAATTTACCGATACTGAGATACTGAATAGATGAATGACTGTTTTTGACAGTTTGAATTATGAAGAACTGGTCTGATTAACCGTGTCTAACAGTCCTGAAACTGAATACTAATAATGTAAGCTATGATAACTAATTTAACTAATCTAACTATGATGATCGGCCTAACTAACGTAACTGATACTGAGTGACTGTATCAACAGTCTAAGTCTTCAAATAATGATTAAGAGTGACTAAGCTTGAGATCAAGCCTAAACAACGGGTGATCTTTGGAATAATAGTAAGAATACTCAACTGAATCTGAGATTGAGATCAAGCCTATCAGATGGGAGATCTCTAGATCTAATAATAAGCATCTGAATATAAGACCAAGACTATTTGATAGGATGGTCCATGAATCAATGGAACTATTCGAGTTCCTCACTAAGATCGATGATTGTATTTGACAGTCCTAATTTCTAATTTTTACTCTGAAGACTGATACTGAAACTATAACTATGGGAGGTAGTCACCTAACCAATATTCCCCGATAATAAACTGGTGGGGTCCAATCATTGCCCTGATTGGAAAGGTGTCAATACCGCGCCACTGGTAAAAACAGCTGTTGTGGAGTCAGTCTTAATCTAGCGGGTGACTCCTGGGATCAGTCATATACATATAAATGTGCAAATAGGTGACCCCTAAGTATTTCAGTCCTATCTAACAGGTGACATCTCATACCTATGTTGGCTACGTAGTTTTGGAACTTAGGGATTGCTTCTAAGGATCCCAGTCCTCACTAGCGGGTGAGTCCCCATATCTAGGCTCGCTCAGTGCTGAATCCTACTTCTATCTGAAAGACACTAAACTTAACTGATTAACTAAACTTACTAAGTTCCTTGACTGATGGAATACTACTGAGTTCATGAGATTTCTGAGAGTACTGACTTATAGAGAATACTAAAGTTACTGGGTATTGAGATTACTGAGATTAACTGAGCATAACTGAGATTACTGAACTACTGAGACTGCTGAGATTTCTGAGTCACATGAGTAACTGAATTCTATAGATCATGGCTTGACTAAAAGTATCGTGATAACATGTCATGGCTCTAGGCACACAGCTATATTTTTCAGGTTCAAGTACCCCCAGGACTCGATGGAAGGAAACTGACACACATGACTGACTTGATCATAAGGATGGAGTCCGCATTCACAATATCATAAGTAGGGGATTTCATACTACACATGATTATTATATTCTTGAACATGAAAGATAATGCATGTAACATGTACATACTTGCATGGTTCTAGTTTCATGAGCATTCCATATCACAACAACAATAAATAACAATTTGCATTGAATTCATGTTGAGTCATAGGGGATAAAGCATGGACTTGTCATTTGGGTTCTACTTAGCTATATTGCATGATTTCTAGTCTCTTAGGTATTTTATGAAATACCTTGCATGTACTCTTTAAGGCATAGGTGTATTTACAAATTTATACCATATTAATCCACCCAAATTCATGATTTCCAACTACGTGATCATAATCTTCATGAAAATTCATCAAATTTCTATTCTATAGCACAAACAACAACATGAATACAACCATATCACCACAAAATATTCATGATTTAGTAATGAAAGATTGATTCTTGAACTCCATAGATGAAAGAAATCCGTGGATGAACACTACGCATACCTTAGAAGGAAAATTCTTGATGATTGACGGAGGAATTTTCTTGAACTCGAATCTTCTATGAAAACCCTAGCTTGTGTTCTTGAGAGGATTTTGAGAGAAAGAATATGTTTTGGTGAAATAAGGGCTTAATTCCGTGTTTAGGCATTATATAGGGGTGGAAAAAAGACCATTTTACCCTAAAACGGACTATTTAAGTCACTTGGACACCCACATGTGTGGTGCACCCTTTATCGCACACCTTAGGGTGTGCGTCACACATATTAGGGTGTGCATCTCACACCTTAGGTTGTGCATCGCACACCTTATGTCAGGCGACGTACTCCAGTTTGCAAAGTCATAACTTCTTGCTCGGGTGCCGGATTTGGGCGAAATTGGTATCGTTGGAAAGCTAATTCAATTCTCTACAATTTGGTGGGTCTAAATCTGCAAAAACACCACATAAACATCGATTTATACTCACTGAAATATGACCCTTTATAAATCAAATACTAAAACTTGATGGATTCAAAAACTCTTAGATTGCATTACTTTAAGTGACTCATATAAACATGCTTAACACATCATAAGCTATATTATCGCTAGGATACTCATCGTAAGTCATGTACTCAAATATGAATCATAGGATAGGCGGTTTCATATGTAGAAAAAATGGTTCACTTCCTAGCTTAGAAACATACGGGGTATTACAATATCTCTCCCTTAGGAACATTCGTCCTCGAATGAGAATTAACTGAGACAGGAGAAATGGTAAGCTAAAGTACGTACAAGACATACATTACTAAAACATAATTTCATGACTGACATAACTGAAGAGATGAATGTATATTATACCGAACATGCATGTCTGATGCATGGGTAACTAATTTATCAATGTAAGACTGAGGATTTTGATAAACTGAGTTTTCTAAAAATGAGAATGTATATCTAATGCATAACTAAAAAGATGAATCCATACATATCTGATGCTTGATTACATGATTGACTTGATTGATAAATTAATCACGCATATCTGATGTGTGAATACATAATTGAACTAACTCATGAACGTATGACTGAACATGAAATGGTAAAGGCACTAAGATTGGACTGAAACATGAGAACATGGCTGAATCTGCTTTGTGACGTATGGACTGAACATAATGAACTAAATTAAACCTCTGAATACTCGACTTACAATTGAGGTTTTTAACTTGAGGTTCAACTTATGTGCACCCTCTATTCTAGACTGAATTCATTACGCAAGGAGAGACTGAAGGATCTAAGACATGAGAGCGTCAAGAAGAGGTAGGGTATCTCCCTCTTAGGACATTATGTCCTTCTAAAAATGCACACCTGACTGAGATACTGGGGCGATGCACAAGGCATCTACAAACTAGATTATAACTGAACTTTGGGAGTCTGAAACTAATGCATAATGCATGAAAATAAAAGATTCATACGTACCCGAATCTATGTTAGGGAAACTTTCTGGATCATGGCAAGTCTGAAGTGAATAGAGTTGGTTTTGACGCTGACCACTATTGGTGTTGGGATTGGCGGTCTGCTGACGCAAATCTCTACCTTTCTGAGATAATACTCTACACTCCCACATTCTGTGACCTGGCTTATCTCATCCAAAACATACCTGACTATTAGCTCTGCATGCACCTAGATGATTCTTGCCACACTCTCCATAAAGCAGATAAGTACGCTCACTTCTAACACTACTCTGGGCTTTGGAGCCTAGCGCCCCATCATGACTAATATCTCTAAAGTTTGGTGTGGGAATACTAGCTGAGGAGGGGGACTGGGACTAAATTTTTCTGACTACGGTGAGAACGATTACCACCCTATGACCCAGCCAGAGAAAAACTGTAACTATCTATTCTGAATCTCTTATTAGATCTCTCCCTCTCCTTAGACTTATCCGTCTCTATCTGCTAGGCATCCATCATTAACCTAGCAAGATCCATGTCTCTATTGAGTATAGATATTCTACACTCTTTTAATACTAACCTAGATACACCAGTCACAAACTTACTCATACTCGCTCTGGGGTCAGCTATCAAGCTAGGAGCATACTTAGCTAACTAGTTGAACTTAAAAAATACTCTTTCACTGTCATAGAGCCTTGTCTCAGGTTCATAAACTCTTCTACCTTAGCTTCTCTCATTTTTTATGGGAAAAACTTATCTAAGAAGGCATCCTGAAATATCTGCCAAGTCATGAGAGTTGCATCCTCCCCTCTACTCTTCTTCCACAACACTACCCAATCATAAGCAGTATTTTTCAGCCTATAGGACGCTAATTCCATACTCTCCTCCTCTGACACATGCATGATTTGGGTGATCTTCTTTACCACTTCTAGATACAACTGTAGGTCCTCACCTACTACTGACCCAAAGAATTTTGGAGGGTTAATTCTCATAAAATTTCTAATTCTGGTTACGGCTGAATCCCCATCTTGCTGAGGTGGGGTTGCAGTCTAACGGTTGCCTTGAACACTAGTGGTCACAGCTTGGGCTAGAACATAAAAAGCTACCCGAAATTTTGCATGTGACACATTCTTATTCAAAGGATCTGCGGGCTGAGGGGCTGACTAATTCCTTGTTCTCTTCTTAGGAGGCATGTTCTGCAACAGAAGAGGAACAAGGATTAGACTGAGAGTTCAACTTGAGATTTTGCTCACTAGCACGACATGAATACTAAAAGAAGGGAGACTGTTCCTAAAATATCTTATAGCCTTTTGTACATAAATGTGGCAAGCAATACACCCATGCACAAGACTCTACTAGATGCGGCTTTCAGACTTCCTAGGACTCTATTGAACCTTAGGCTCTGATACCAAGTTTGTAACACCTCAATTTTCTGAACCGGAATGCTACACAGTGCTTATGACCCTGAAGGACCACAAGCTAACCCATGACTGATATCTATACCTGTAACTGCATAATATACTTATAAAAATACGGAAAACATGAACTAAAAGGTTTTAAGGTTCAATCTTGAACAATAAAACATCTGAATAAGGTGGTATCATAGTACCAAAAAAAACTAAAAATTCCAAAGTCTAAATCTGAAAATTCTATAATCATCTAAAAACCTCTACAGGTGTTGAAGGAACATGTCTCCAACTAACTCCTTAAACTAAAAATAAACTGAAATACTAGAAAAATAAATATAATGATCATGTCCTCGAAAGATGAGGACTCACTGCTAACTGAACTGTTACTGTTGTTCTGGAATCTGCGCCTCAGAACCTATGGTGTAACATAAAAGAAAGCACCATAGCGCGAATGCGTCAGTACAACTAAAGTACTGAGTATATGTGGGGGTAGGCTAAGTGCATGGGGTTTATATGCATGAACATACTGACTAATATGAATGTGAGAGTACATACATACATACATAACTGCTACTGAACTCGTAGAGATACTGACTACTAAGTCTAAATATAAACATCATGACTTTACCGATACTGAGATACTGAATAGATGAATGACTATTTTTTACAGTTTGAATTATGAAGAACTGGTTTAATTCATTGTGTCTAATAGTCCTGAAACTGAATACTAATAACATAAGCTATGACAACTAATTTAACTAATATAACTATGATGATCGACCTAACCGATGTAACTGATACTGAGTGACTGTATCTAACAGTATAAATCTACTAATAATGATTAAGAGTGACTAAGCTTGAGATCAAGCCTAAATAACGGGTGATCTCTGGAACTAATAGTGAGAATACTCAACTGAATCTGAGATTGAGATCAAGCCTATTTGATGGGAGATCTCTAGATCTATTAATAAGCATCTGAATATAAGACCAAGGCTATCTGACGGGATAGTCCATGAATCAATGGAACTATTCGAGTTCCTCACTAAGATCTATGACTGTATCTGACAGTCCTAATTTTTGATTTCTACTCTGAAGACTGATATGAAACTGTAACTATGGGAGATAGTCACCTAACCGACATACCCCGATAATAAATTGGTGGGGTCTAATCTTTGCCCTAATTGAAAGGGTGTCAATACCGCACCACCAGTAAAGACAACTGCTGTGGAGTAAGTCCTAATCTAGTCGGTGACTCCTAGGATCAGTCCTATACATATAAATATGATAACGGGTGACCCCTGAGTATTTCAGTCCTATCTAATGGGTGACATCTCGTACCTAAGATGGCTACGTAGTTTTGGAACTTAGAGATTTCTTCTAAGGATCTCAGTCCTCACTAGCGGGTGAGTTCCCATCCCTAGGCTCGCTTGATGCTGAATCCTGGTCCTATCTGAAAGACACTGAACTGAACTGATTAACTGAACTTACTGAGTTCCATGACTAATGCAATACTACTGAGTTCATGAGATTTTTGAGAGTACTGACTTATAGAGATTACTGAAGTTACTGGGTATTGAGATTACTGAGATTAACTGAGCATAACTAAGATTACTGAACTACTGAAACTGCTGAGATTTCTGAGTCACATGAGTAACTGAATTCTACAGATCGTGGCTTGACTAAGATTATCATGACAACATGTCATGGCTCTAGGTACACAACTATATTTTTTGGGTACAAGTACCCCCAGGACTCGATGGAACGAAACTTACACACATGACTGACTTGATCAAAAGGATGGAGTCCACAATTCACAATATCATAAGTTGGAGATTTCATACTACACATGATTATCATATTCTTGAACATGAAAGATAATGAATGTAACATGTACATACTTTCATGGTTCTAGTTTCATGAGCATTCCATATCACAAAAACGATACATAACAATTTGCATTGAATTCACATTGAGTCATAAGGGATAGAGCATGGACTTGTCATTTGGGTTCTACTTAGCTATATTGCATGATTTCTAGTCTCTTAGGTATTTTATCAAACGCCTTGTATGCACTCTTTAAGGCATAGGTGTATTCATAAATTTACACCACATTAATCCACCCAAATTCATGATTTCCAACTCTATGATCATAATCTTCATGAAAATTCATCAAATTCCTATTCTATAGCACAAACAACAAACAAAAAATGAATACAACCATATCACCACAAAATATTCATGATTTAGTAATCAAATATTGATTCTTGAACTCCACGGACGAAAGGAATCCGTGGATGAACACTATGCATACCTTAGAAGGAAGATTCTTGATGATTGATGGAGGAATTTCCTTGAACTTGAATCTTCTATGAAAACCCTAGCTTGTGTTCTTGAAAGTATTTTGAGAGAAAGAATATGTTTTGGTTCCGTGTTCGGCATTATATAAAGGTGGTAAAAAGACCATTTTACCCTAAAAACGGACTATTTAAGTCACTTGGACACCCACATGTATGGCGCACCCTTTATCGCACACCTTAGGGTTTGCGTCGCACATCTTATCACACATACTAGGGTGTGCGTCAAACACCTTATGGCACACCTTAGGTTATGCGTCCCGTACCTTATGTCAGGCGATGTACTCCACTTTGCAAAGTCATAACTTTTTGCTCGGATGTCGGATCTGGGAAATATTGGTATCGTTGGAAAGATAATTTGATTCTCTACAATTTGGTGGGTCAAAATCTACCATATCACCATATAAACATTGAGTTATCTCGTTCAAATATGACCCTTTCAAAATCAAATACTAAAACTTGATGGATTCAAAAACTCTTAGCTTGCATTACCTTAAGTGACTCATATAAACATGCTTAACACATCATAAGCTATATTATCGCTAGGATAATTATTGTAAGTCATGTACTCAAATATGAATCATAGGATAGGCATTTTCATATGTAGGAAAAATGGTTCACTTCCTAGCTTAGAAACATACGGGGTATTACAATTTTTAAATTTATTCAAGGGGATTTGGGTCTTTTTCCAAAGCCCTAAACTCATCCTAAAACATGAAATTTTTCCCCAATTGACCTAAATAATCATTCATTAATCAATTCCTCTCAAATTAAAGATCCCCTTTTCTAAGAAAAAGAAACCCCAGCTCTCAAATTCAAGGCCAATCCTCAAGAACTCACCCAAAACTTCAAGAAATTCATTATCCCAAGTATGTTAGATGTTCAGTCATGGATTTCTTTCATCCATGGATTCCAAATATCCTATTTTAGTTATCAAGTTATAGTATTTCCAAGTTATTATGTTTTAAATTATGATTTCATCCATGAATCTCCACGTACTATTGATTTTATACCATGCTACCATGAAATTATTATAATTATTCAATTCTCCATGTTTTAATATTATTATTTATTGAATTAAACCATGAATTAATGCTATTATGATGAATTCATACTATTCCTACAAGTTCCATGACGTTCCTATGATTGTTTTAAACCATGAACTACAAGTGTTTGATAAAATGCCTACAAGAGTGATTGATTTAATAAAAGCCTTCATATTTTGATCTTCAAGTTTTAGTGTCATTTTACTATTATTATTTTTGAGTCCTGGGGGTATTGAATACTTGAAAACCATAGCTATTTATTTATTCTAGTCTTTGTACAAAGTACATGAAAGAATAGTCTTCAGAACATACTATGAGCATTATCAAAATGGTAAGATATCAATCAGTTCACCTTAGAATATTCTAGTATTTCAGTGTCTTTTAGTTGGGAGTAAGATTTAGCACCGAGCAACTGTAGGGATGGCCGCTTTCCTGTCAGATAAGTCGAGTTATTACTAGCAGTACCTATACTCAAGAACTACGTAGCTAGGTAGGGTATGAGAAGTCACCTATCAGATTAGGCTTGACTAACTCGCAGGGGTCACCCATCAGTTCAGGCTTGACACGCTTAGTCCTTTGGTCATTATATCAATTTAGTGTATCCATACAGCCATCGTTAGTACTCATGGTACAGTATTAACACCCTTTCAACTTTGATTACAGGTTGGACCCCGATTAGCTTAATTTGGGAAATGTCGGTTAGATGATACCTCCCACAATCTCAAATATAGTCTTAGTTACAGTCTCATTTCAGTTATGCAGTCTTAGAGTCCTTGACCAAAGCATGCAGATATCAGTATTTTTTAGTATTTCAGTTTACAGATTTTACTCAGTCCATGTTATATGCTTGGTCATGCATCCCTAGTGTCTGTAAATTTTTATGTATCTTTAGTATTTATAGACTTTTATGCATACTCAATATTTAAAAATTCTCCATATTTTCAGTATCTACAAATTTCCATGTTCTATACTCAGTACTCCATGTTTGACATGTATATTCAGTTAATTATTAGTTCTGTTCATGAAACTATGCATATCAGCCTATCTTATTTAGCATACCAGTACATTTAAAGTACTGATCACATTCCTTTCTTTTATGCTATGATGTATCATATCATAGGTGTTGACGCTTAGTTCCCAGACCGCCTTAGACCTCACTCCTTAGGCTATCAGTTGTACAGTAGCAGTGGTGAGTACTTATCATTCGAGGATAGATTATTTTACTTCATATCTTTATTTCAATAGTTAGCAGAGTTAGTTGGGGTCCTAACCCATCAACTCATATTCAGTCAGTCAGTTTTAGAGGTTCTTCAGACATTAGAGTTAGTTATCTAGTACTCAAATTTTCAGTTGACATGTTAGTTTATCAGTATCTAATTAGATTCAGTTATTTTTTCTATAGATTCATATTTCAGTATAGATTTAATGATAAAACTTTTTTTCAATATCAGATGTTTTCAAAAATTATGATATTATTATTTAGTGCTTACAACAGGTACCAGCTCATGAGTTATATTGTAGTCCCTCGAGACTGTAAACACCGTGTGACGACTAGGGGTAGTCCCGAGTCATTACAAAATCCATGATAAACCTTATTCCATATAACAACATTATATATATATATGTGTGTGTGTGTGCATACATGTATATGAACATGCACATCTAGTTGAACTGGATTTTGAATTGTTATTATTTTATCCTTATCCCTGAGTTACATGCTAGAGATCAACCCTCTAACCATCTCTAGATGCTAGATCCCCACGCAGTGTAGGATACAGAGACATAAATGGTTTTCTCATGCAGTAATTAGGTGACTTCTGGATCTGTCAAGAGTTGACTTGACACTGGAATACCCTTATTTCATGTTTGGTTCTCTTATGCCATACATTTCTCTTTAAACTTATTTTTTGCTATTGTCGGGGGTATGACCCAACTTTATATTAGTATTCGAATATTAGAGGCTTGTTGATATTACTGTGGACTTGGGTATTTTCTATTTGTTGGTGTTTGTCGGTTATGGGTTATCAGTTGTTGACAAATCTTAAATAGCTTTAAGTTATTAATCATGCTATCTTGTTATATGTTGGGAATTCAGCTGTTGTTAGTGTATTATAGTCTTATTATCTAGGTAATAGGGTGGTACCTGATCCTTGTTAGACTTGGGATGCCCATCACGGGCAAGCCCAAGTTTGGGCCGTGACACAAGAACACTATGGTTTCTAAGAAATTGGTAAATTAGAGTTTCTAAGGGTTGATTTCTCTCTGTAATTCTTGATATCTCAGTCTTGTTACTCTTTCCCAAATCTTATTTTATTAAAGTATGTTTTTTAAATTATTATTCAAGTGGTTTTTAATGTTGGCTTTAGAATATGGGTTGAGGGGTTTGAATGAATGTTTTCTTAAATGATGTTCCCATGGTTTATATGAAAGTTTTAATACTTCAATGGTGATTTTGAACATATGGGGTGAATGGACATAGTGAATAAACTAGGGGGTCATGGATTCCCCCAATTGTGTGGATTTTGATAATTGAATTGGTGATAACCTCAACCCAATCTCGTAAAACTTGCAGTGAATATGAGAATATACATATTGAAAATGCCTTTAGAACTATTTGATAAAATAAAAGGCTAAAAAATCAATTTTGATTTAATGAACACAGAGAGTCATGGCATTTCCCCACGTGGACTTAATGAATAAACGGGGTTGTGGCATTCCCCTACATGGACTTAATGAATAAAAGGAGTTGTGGCATTCTCCCACCCTAATTTAATGAACAAAGGGGGTTAAGGCATTCCCCCAAGTTGATAGAATTGTAAGGGCATAATTATAAACTTGCAAGCGTAAGGGTATGACGATACCTATGGTATGCTTATTGGTCAATTCCTTATTTAAATGGATGGATTATGTGAAACTTATTTTAATTAGGCTTAATGGGGTTTATGTAGCTAAGTCGTATAGGTGGAGGTCCTAAGGGGACCGATATTGGAAACTTGCATTTGTCGGTGTGAGCGTTGGTCGTGATAACCATGTGTATGGTTCATATTAATGATATTTATTTGTATCTTAGATTGACGTGGGTTTGGGGAATTCCATGGTCTTTCTTAATACCTCTGTTCATGCAACTAACATATATTAGGGCCCTTTCAGTAGGAGGAGATGAACCCATATAGCCTGTATCCCCATGTGATGCTGGAATTGGAGATACTCCTACTTTTCCTGCATAGTGATAGAATATTTGGGTCGTCAGCAGTCAGCTTTGAAGTGGTGATCTTCCATACTCCAAAAGGGCTATCATTTTAAAGTTTTGTTTCATTTATGTCTTAGACTACTTCCATTAGATTCTTTTGGCTATCACAAGGGCATATCCTGACTTAGGTTGGTTTAGTTCATTTTAGAGGCTTTGTGGATTATATGGATTGGGATGGTTATTGAAATTCTTAGATTATTATATGATTTAGTTAAGTTTCCTATCTTCTTATATGTTAAGAACTCAACCTATCTTTTTATGCGTTCCGAATTTATACACTGTTAGTTTTATTGTGTTCTATTTTGACTAGGAAAAAAGAGGTCGTCTCTGATCCTAGACGGGTTGGGGATACCGGTCATGGTCAAGGTTTGGTTTGGATTGTGATAATTGTGTTCTCCTAATAGATGTCATATCTGCATCAATAGATAGGCCATTTATTGGAAGAACTCAATACAGTCCTTGCTACTGGATTGAGTTCTTCCAATAAATAACCCATCTATTTTAACAGATGGGCTATTTTTTGGAAAAACGCAAAATATTTTTGGCTACTAGATTGAGTTCCTCCAACATATGACCTATCTATTGCAACAGATGGGTCATCTGTTAAAAGAAATCAAAATAGTTTTTGCATTAGATTATGTCCTCCCAATAGATGGACCATCTGTTGGAAGCGATCTAAACTCTTGATGTTCTATTTTGTTTTTTCCAATAGATGGATAATTTCTATTTCAATAAATAGGTAATCTATTACGATAAATGACCCATATTTTAATAGATGACCTATCTATTAGAAGAACTCAATCCAGTAGAAAGAAATGTTTTAATTCGTACAATAGATTAGTCATATGCAACAAATATTTATATCTATTTGATAATTTCCAACAGATTAGTCATTTTTTTCAATGGGTTAGTCATATCCTTCAATATATGTCTAGTTTTGTTCGACTAATTTGATATGAAATGACTCATTTTAAACCATTATTATTAAGTAGTTTTTTTGTTGGTTTAGCTATGAACTTGATTATTGTATAACTCATTATTAGAAGAATAGGTAAATAAAAAAGTAGCTTATGTCCAGGGAATAACAACAAGATAATAGTCAAATACATTCATTCATTCATAATTCATTCAAATACATAAAAATAAAAAATAAAAGTAAGGCACAGAGCCATTACATCTGTGTGAATAAAACCTAGGCCTATGTGCTCTAGCTACCAAAAAAGAGGGGTAGAGTCCCTTGAGTGAAGATTATAGTCATATGACCCATAGGATGTATTAGATATTCTCAAGGCACAGGCACAGTAGGAACATGTCTTATCTCAAGCTCAATCGAAAATATAAGGAAAGAGACAGAAAAAGAGATAAGAGAAAATTGAAGCAAAATTGAGCAAACAAGCCGCTCTAAAATATTAGTGGTGGTCACCTTTGAGTATAAAGAGGAAACAAGACAAGGGGACAAGAGTTTGGATTCTCCTAAAAATGTTTGAGTTTCCCTCAAACAATTGAGTTCCCTAGGATTTTATATTTTTTATGTGAAAATTACTTTAAAAAAAATCTTCCAACAAATGACCTATCTATTACAATAGGTTAGTCATCTGTTGGAAGAAATCAAACCTCTTCAAAACCTAGTTTGATCTCTTCTAACATATGGGTAATCTGTTACAACAAATGACTTATTTGTTTGAAAAAATCAAACAACTAGCAAGACCTATTCTAGTATATTAGTCATCTGTTACAACAGATGTCTCTATGTGTTTGATAATTTTCAACAGATGAGTCTTCTATTGTAACTTGTTGGTCATCGATTACAATAGATGTCTATATCTATTTGATAATTTGCAACAGATGACTTATTTGTTGCAACATGTTAGTCATCTATTACAATAGATATCTATATTTGTTTGATAATTTTCAATAAATGGTCATTTGTTGTAACAGGTTAGTTATCTGTTGCAAAAAGTTAGTCATCTGTTTGACTAATTTGAATCGAAATGATTGATTTAAGTAAACTCTCAATTAATGAATTCAATTGCAACTTCAATGAATTACATTGTAATTACATGATCAACTTAGTGTATTCATCTTGAACAGAGTGATCAACTGACTAGTTTGATGTAAAATAATTCAAAGTGAATCTATTATACCTATTAAATCCGCACACCCCCCTATAAATGGTATCAGAGCACAGCAATTTAAACAGTACAGAAGAGATATATATATTAGAGTTAGAATATACATGTTAGAGTCAAAATTAGATTTAGAGTTAAAACAATTTACTTATAATTAATTAATTATGCGAAAACCATTTAAAAATAGAGAAGCTTTTAGAAAAATTAAAGAATCTTTAATTAGTAATTATTCAGAATATAGAAGTCTAAATAAAACAAAAGAAAATCCACAAAAACTAGCCTACTTAATTACATTAATATCTAGTA